>NC_056743.1:1553895143-1554082643 GCF_019279795.1 Protopterus annectens
GTGTGTTTGTGCAGAACCATCTCTGATCACTCAGAATCACATATGTTATGTCAGAGACATTGGATTACTGGTGGTATTATTCTGATATTGTCCATGATTGTACATGCTTCTTTACTGTTGTCCATGAGCCTTTACCTGTGTCCTACTTGTTGGAGACCTCTGCTGAGATTACTCTCATATTCAGGCAAATCAGCTTGCAAAGCTTCACAATATGCACCCTAACTCAATTGTATATAACATCTCTGATAGATGTCATCTGCATTGTTCACGTAAGGATGCTGATCTCATCTTCCCCATTGTTATATCACTTTGTGTGACAGTCAAATAATACACATTTCCACTATGCAGTCTACCCTGTACCATACTGATATATGATTGGGGTTCCTGCTACAGCTCTCTTACACTGATATGCCCTCATCTACTGCACATTAGGTTGTTTCACCTGTCCTCTTTCCCTGTGTTCATTCCTACACTTCATCTGTGTGTCCTATTCAATACACAAACGTCCCCTGAGTGTTTACTTTACATTGCAGTCCATGCGCCCTTACAGGTCATTTACACAATTTCTGTACAGAATGCCTGGAATGGGATTTCACAATACTCTGCACTGTATACATTGTCTTGTACTATGTTTTGACCATATACATAAGTATATGTTAAGCAGTGGTAATCATTGTGGCATTCCACACAATCCCACTACCCTACTATGATCTGAGGTAAACAGGCTTCCTATCCATGTTGCATTACATGGTTTCCTGGCCAGCAACACTGTTGCCAGCCATGAAACTACACTTGCTTATGGTTAAACTCAGTGTGCAGCATGAATATGTAATTGGCACTGTTGCTCATCGTGCATCATGGCGTACACACGTAGACTCTGTGTAGGCTTGGCATAAAGCCTACACAGAGTTTATTGAATCCAGGGATGGTGTATGGACCTACATGTTTACATGCACAAACCCTAGCGATGCAAGGAAGTGCAATGAGAAGTGTTCCCTGTTAATGGCTTGCAGGTGTCTCTGATTACCCTGACTGTAGAAACAATCAACGTTCACAGTCTCCCCCACTTTGCTTTTTTGCTGCTGCTGCAGGTGGATGATATCAGTTTTCAGTATAAGGCTGTGGCTTGGAATAGTTTAGCCAAGGCTGTCTCCACTACAACTGGCAATCCACACAATAGGGAACAATGTCATCACCAATATAGTGACTTTAAAAATCACAAGCAGGACCTCCTAAGCTGATAGGAGGCTGAATTTAGGATGGGTAACACCCCCAGGTGTATAAGTAAACTAACCCATAAACAGAGATGGAAGGAAAAAGGGAAATTGAATAGCCTGTGGATATTATCTTTAGCACTCAGGAATCTATTGTTATTCTGTGCCAGGCTTGGGAATGCAAAGATAGGTGGATCCAGACTGCTTCCAGAGTGCAGCAGTCAGGTAACTGTTAAGGAGTGCTGAAAAGCTTTCTCTGTAAAAGGACCACGAAAGCCTTTGTTATGCCACAGGAAGATCAAGCACTTTGGTAGTCATGGAAGAAACTCTGTGATTTCTGAAACTACAACTTCTTCCCTCAACTATGGTTCTTAGAGAAGGATCTTTGTGGGGTAGAGAAGGATACTCCCACCACAGAGAGAGTCTTACCATTCTGTTGACTCCTGGTGAATCTTTCTTTTAATTTAGATCCAAATAAGGTTGAACCATCATAGTGATAATTTACAAAAGATAACTTAAAGCCATACGCAAAGTCACAAAGACACATCCAGGCATGGTGGTGGTGCCATCAGCTACATTAGAGAGTAAATACATGGCCACTTTTGAGGAGGATTGCAGGATTGAAAGCTGGGAGTCCACTGCTTCTGAATATCTGGAGGCAATATCCCCAAGAGGAACTTGTTGATCTCTTTGGTCAATTCTCTCTGGAATCTGGATAAATGAGCCAAACAGTTCAGTGGTGTAAGGGTGAAAGTCACTGATGCACATGTCCACTTCCCAAATCTGTCTACCACCATAGATTCTATGTTAGGAGAATAAACAGATGACCTTCCTTCAGATGTTTTTTTTCTGGTGGCTGCTGCTATCACCATAGCATCTACTGGTGAACCCTTACTCTAGTAAGATGCGATCTGCTTTTGGGGGGATGGGCTGCACCAAATCAGGGTCCTTCCATGCTGAGTCAGCCAAAAGGTCAATAAGGGGGTCAATGGGAGGTACCTCGCAGGATGATGTTGATCTGGAACCAAAGGCTTCCCAAAAAACTTACTCATTCAGTAAAGGGTCTTGGGATGGCCAACCCCCTCTCTGCTTTATTAATTTGAGAATATCAATGAAAGTGATTTCTTTAGAGAGGGAGTGAGAGGAACCCTGCCCTTCCTCTAAGTCAGTGTCTTCAGTGAAAGACTCTAAGGAAGAGTCTAGTGCTTTCATTTGAATGTCTATTTTCTGGGAATACCTTCTGGAAGCTCAGAATTGGAAGGGGAACTGGCAAAGCAGATTTCCTCAGAAGCCTTTGGGAGTCACTGTCCCTGTCTAAGATGATGAGGAAAGGATGCAGACTCCTTCTGGGGTTCAGGTGGAGCCAAGCTGGTTCAAAGCACTTTTTCTCTGGAACTTGCCAAGACCCTTTCAAAGGTCTTGAAGGCTGAGGTGCAACCAGCACTTAGGATACCCTCTGATCTGAGGAAGGAAGAGAAGCATCAACACAGATGACCCACAGGCATGAAGCTGATCTTGGATCTGAGCTGCCTAGAGTTCAAGTCCTGAGAGGGAG
The DNA here is from genome assembly GCF_019279795.1 of Protopterus annectens. NCBI lineage: Eukaryota > Metazoa > Chordata > Ceratodontiformes > Protopteridae > Protopterus > Protopterus annectens. The sequence continues at coordinate 1,553,897,913 of NC_056743.1, forward strand.
AGGCAGGTCTGAGAATCTCAGTGTGGAATCCCTCCCCCCAGATCTTGATGCCAATGCTTCGGCTCAGAGTCTCATCTCAATTTGAAGGCATCCATGTCAAAAGAGAGAGAGAGAGACAGAGAGGGGAGCAGTGGGTGTTGAAGTCATGAGGAGATCCTGTGCCAACAAAGGTGATCTAGTTCTAGTCAGATCCAGTAACACCAGATCCAAAGGGGAGTTGGTATGCATTCCAGAAGTGGATGGGTAAGATGGCCAGAACTTGGTACCTTTCCAAGAGATGGTACCGGAATAAACATAATCTGGATTTGCATCCTCAGACATTTCTTCATCATCCTATCAACATCTAGTTCTGTGAGGCTTCAAGATGACAAGGTGGAAAATAACACCAATTTCTGATTGGGAATATCTCCTTTCTTGGGGAATAGTGGAGTGTAATCCAGGCCTCACCAGTCCTGGTGAGTATCTCGCTCATGGAGAAGATGATCAGGCCAAATAAATTGTTGGATCCAATTTTCAAGCAGTTTTTGGACGAGGATTGAATGAAGCTGTTGGTTCCAATGACTGTTTCTTATCAGACTTAGTGGGTTACTTGCTTCTCTCATTCTCCCTCTTATCTTTATTGGAGTCTTTTTCCTTTTCTTACCCCTTAAGTTTAGGGTGATCTTTCTTGGAGGAAGATGCAGAAGAAGTGAATGGAGTAGCCCCTATCTGTGCTGGAAGGAGCACCTTTAAAACAAGTTTGTCCCTTTTCATCTGAAGGGCTCTGGCACTAAAAGTGGAGCAGGACTGACAGTCCACATCCAGATGTGTAGTGTCCAAGCAGTATACACATTTGGAGTGAGGGTCCTGGGGTGGAAGATTATGTCTACACTTTGAACACTTCTTGAATCCAGTGGGTTTTGACATGGTGAAGATAACCTCACAAAAGTGTAGGTTATGCCTGAACTATAGTTCTAGTTTAAAAGCAAAAAAAGATTAATGTACATATATAAATTCTAACTATGATTTTTTTTTTTTTACAATAACGCGTTCCCTCTAGTACAGCACTTTTGAGTGGATACCTTTAACTTCTAGTGTGTGTAGCTTCAGCCTTTAAAAAAATGAAGTTATCACCTTACAGTACAAGCAAATATTCTTCTCTGGAACCATAAGTGTTACAAGAAAACTATAAATGGCAAACTATTCAGGATAAATTAATCTTTACATTAGTGGCATTCATTCAATTTGATGCTTTAAAATTTATTTTATAAGCCAAAATAAAGGCAGTGAATATTAATTTTGTAATGTTGTATAAGTAGATTATGATAGCTCAGTAACCATTTAAACAAGACACATACTGTCAGAAGGAATTTCTTCATACAGCTGTAAGCTTTAATATGAGGCTATGCAGTTCTGTCTGTGCTATCTGAGTGTTGAGATATTTAGAGAAATATGAAAATTACTACAAATACAAATAAACAGCATACAAATTATATTCACTTTCACTTTAGCTGCACCAGGCAGAGGTCAAATATCAATACAATCGTGTTTGCCATCATGTATGCTTTAAGATGAAATCTTCTGATACCTTGTATGTAGCATGGTTTTGGAATTATTAATGTAAATATGAACAAGCAATATTTGATGCATAGAGGCATCAGTAGGAGGTAAATGCAGGTGCACTCAGCTGTAATGAGTTACAGCAAACAACAAATCACTAAGTAGGAAAGGCGTGGAAGCCTTAACTGCATAAACTAACTAAACTAACTGACTAATAACTAAGATTATGCCTAATCTTGCGAAAAGTAAGATAAATACAAAAAAGTCAGTGTGCTTCAATAATGTTATATTAATGCAAGTAAGAAAATAGCTGCTGTCAAAACAAAGTAGATAAAGCAAACTGGATGATACGGCAGAACAATAAGCTCACAAGTCTTGTATAAAAAACTTGTCTCTAAACATGCAAAATCCAAATCTGGAAGAAATCGAACTTTGCGTAAAAGATAAAGCTTTATTGTAGATGGCAAGCGCTTTCACCACTAAGGCTTCTTCCGGCCATTAAGACAATCCTTTAATTACATTCTTTTATATGATTCAAATAATGACATCATTTCCTCTAACAATAATTAATTCAAGATGAAAGCCCATAACAATAATTAATTCAAGATGAAAGCCTAAACATTTCAAAAATTAACTATATAAAATAACACAGCTCAAATCTATATTTCATGTCATAGTTATTAAAATAAAAAATAATACAACAATAACTTCGCTTGTGTATTTGTATATATAATGTAGGTTGTTATACTGGCAATCCTCAATTTATACAATGTCTATCAAAAACTGATAAAAACGAAGTATAAAAATAAATATATATATATATATATATATATATATATATATATATATATATATATATATATATATATATATATATATGTATATGTGCATTAAATTTGCTCATCTATTTGCATGTAAAAGTATATAAAAAATTATATAAAAATTTTTTTTATATAAAAAATAATAAATATTTTAATTTCATAGTAGGCAACAAGATAGGGATTGAATATTGTATTATAATATAATTCATTTCCTAAGAGGCCTATTCTTAAGTACTGGTTTTATCGATACTCTATCATTAAGACCAGGGTAACAGTATCCCTGTCTGCATCTGTCTCTAACTCTCTCTCTGTTCACCCTTCCTTCTTCAATAAGTTGTCAGTGTGCTTCAATAATGTTATATTAATGCTGAAGAAAAGTAATTCCTTTGTGGCATGATGAGATAATGCTCAAATGTGTTGAAAGATTTTTGAATAATTTCAAGGGTTTTAATTCAGCCATTAGCTAAGCATTACTGAATGTTTTTGGGTCACTAATTTAGGTGTACCTATTGGCTACATATTGTTGTGAGCCACAGTTATCCTTCTAAAATAATAATTTACTTTGTCTATGCCTCCATGTCACTCTCACAATCTCTCTTCTCCCTTCTCTATCATTATTCTTTCACATTTGCATTTGCATAATGTCTGGTGCCAGACAACATATGCAAATAAGCTGTGTACCTCCATCTAGCCTTATGACAGTATCTTTGGATTTTATTGCCTCCACCCATATAACTCAGACTTCACATTGCTGTGTTAAGCTATGTTTATTATTTTGCAATTTTGAACAAGATGAGGAATTAGATGTATGGATTACAGTGGTCAATAGGAAAGTAGTGATGAATACATGCATTCATGTTTTATGAAATCTGCTGCAAAATATTAACTATCACAATTATGAATTTCTATGTGTTGTGCTAAGTTACTACTTGAGTCTAAATGTTTTTGGCATGCTGAAAAGGATGACAACATGTTTTATAATGTTTTTTTCTGACTCCTGTAAATATTGGTTAAACCTGTTGACTTAAATCATTATCCTGCTACAATACTAATCTGCCTGTTACCTATTATGAAGGTCGTCTTATATAATTCTTTGTGCAGAAGGCAGCACAGAGAAAGATAGAGTACTGCTAATTATCATTGTAAGCTCAACACTTCATGATATCATTATACATGAGCTAACACTTAGCCATCAATAGTTCAAATAAGCTTAGCAGAATTTACGCTCAAACAGTACAAGAAAAAAAAGAGAAAATCAAAGATTTACAGCTTACAATTGCATAATGTTTGTATGTCTGTATTACTGTTGCCAAAAGATGATCATGATTTCTGAATGTTGACAATGTATTCCTTTAAAGTAATATGTCTGCTATACAATGTTTACATTTGTACTGTGTTACCAGCTTGGTTAGTCCATTATCACAAAATCCATCATTGTCATTCTGCAGGGCACTGTCCTATGTACGACTTCCATGTTTGTCTTGCCAATGCACATAGTGGAAGTATAAGACTATACAAGTATGCAATTATCCCATCATAAAGTCATAGCAATGTCTGATTGATAATGCAGTGGTGTGCAACATTGTATGTCATCCCATTATGTAGAATATATCAATGACCATCAAAGTAACAATGTACAGTAAGGAGAGTATCTACATTGCATTATAAAATGTCATTACATGTGACAATCATAGTGATGTTACATTGTCCTATACACACATAAGCATTTCTTGCATGACCTGTGATGCGCGGTACCATCTGTTCCAAGCATCGCTTTTTACAAATATTTCAATGTCCAATTTCACATAGATATTGTCTGTTTTTTCCCATTGCACTTGTGACTAGTACATTGCTCTCTAGATTGTGTAACCTAGCTAGATAGGAGGTTCACTACCCTTGTGTGTGTGTGAGAATGCGTGTATTAGTTGGTGGTGTATTCACTTCTCCTGAGAATAAGATATTTGACTGTTCTCACAGCTTCCTTATCCCTATTTTTACAGAAAGATCCTCTCTGAAACACACTGATGAGGTCATCCTGACAACAATACCATCTCTTCCTTTAAGAGTCACACATCTCCTGTGGTGCTTCCAGCTGATACAGTGCTTTCTAGATTGTGCAACCTGGACAGGTAAGAGGTTCAATGCCCAATGGGGAAGACAGGTATATGTCTATGTGTATCCACTTCTCCTGCAAATAATGTATTTAACTGTTCTCACAGCTTCTTTATCTCAATTTTTATAGAAAAATTCTCTCTGAAACACAATGATGAGGTCATTCTGACAAAAATACCAAGAGTCAGACTTATGCTGTGGCACTTGCAACTAATACAATACTGTCTAGATTTTGTAAACTAGATAGGTAGGAGGTTCAATACACAATATGGAATATATATGTGTGTGTGTGTGTGTGTGTGTGTGTGTGTGTGTGTGTGTGTGTGTGTGTGTGTGTGTGTGTGTGTGCGTGTGTGCATGTGTGTGTGTGTGATGCTTGCTGTCTCAATTTTCCCTAAAAATGCATTTATATATGCACACAGCTCCCTTATACCAACCTTTATACAAACAACCTCTATGAAATACACTGACGAGGTCATCCTAAAAAAAGTACAATCCCTCCCCTTAAGAATTAGACTTTTCGTCTGTTGCTTGTGACTAATACAGTGCTCCCTAGAATGTGTAACCAAGAGAGGTAGCAGGTTCAATACCTAACATAGAAGACTTGTAGGTGTCTGGGTTATGCTTGCTGCTGTCTCCATTCCCCCTGAAGAGAATGCATTTAAATTGCACACAGCTCCCTTATACCAACTTTGACACAAAATCCTGTATGAAAAACACTGATGAGGTCATCTTAACAAAAGTGTACTCTCTCCCCTTAAGAGTCAGACTTCTCCTGTGATGCTTGTAACTAGCAGTGTTATCTAGATTGTGTAACTAGACAGGTAGGAGGTTCAATACACAGCATGGTAGACTTGTCGGTATGTGTGTATGAGGTTGTTTACAGTCAGGTGAGCATGTATTAAATCAGCCTATGTTCTGGACAAATGTTTTAAAATCATAGATGACTATACCATCCCCATAAGGCATCTTTCACATTCACAACTTCATTGCTACACAAGGGTGTAGCTATGCATGTTGTTTGTTATGTAATGATTACAATCTTCTATGCACTACATAAAGAAAACTTTGTTTTTAGGCAATACTATGTCCACAAATTTGTAAATTAATGCTTCAAATAACAGTGTCATGGGGTGATAGATAGCCATTTAATGTTTTTATAGGGAAACTGATGCAAACATTTAAGTGTGTGTGTGTGGGGGGGGATGTTTCCATTCTTTAAATGGCAGGTATTTTGTATGGTATTGATAAGAACACACAATTACATTATATTGTCTGCCTACACCCTTGGTTCAACACATTGACAAGGTCATTTTTTTGCAAGTGAACTGATGCCATTTGAATGTCAGGCTTATCTTACATTGTTTGCATGTCTTACACTATTCTCTATAATGAGCAACTAAATAGGTAGGATGTTCAAATATAGCAGTGCTTAACTTCTGCAAGTGGCAAATTTTACAAGCCCTGATTGGCTGTAAAAGTATGTTATCAGTTACATCTCCTCAGCAATACTCTGCTGATGTCTTCCCTTTGTAGATGCTGTATGTCTCAATTGCATTGTCATTATTCTCCTGTTGCTTTGGTTGCTGATAATGTGCAGTATAGATGATAGTTATGGGGTTTGATTCTATCACTGCTTCAATAGTGTGACAGTTATTACTGCCATATACCATTAGTCACCTCACAACCACCTTTATGTATCCTTCTAATTATAAGATTGAATTATAATGGCACTCTGACACTAGCAAATCCTAGCATCATAAGTGAAAATAACATTTTGTGCACACAATGATTACATACCTGCGGTATGTCATACTTGAAGTGCACATCCTCCTGTGTTACATGACTTTAACAGTGTGCTTTGTACATTGTGTAACTAGTTTACTGTCACATATTCGATTGTCATTTAGACGATCGAATATGTGCAAAAATCATTTTCTCAAACTGAGAGTTCGATCACCAGAATGTCAAAGCTGACATGAGCGAACAGCCACTATTGTCAACTTCAACATTGCAGTGCAGATTGCACTAGAGTGGGGATCAGGAAATGTACCCTTACCCTCACTGTAGTGCGATCTCGGAGTTTGTATATATAAGTAGGGGGGGTGGGGGGCACAGCCCCCCACATGGGGTGTGCAGGGTGGCTTGCCCCCCTGCAAACATTATTGTTAGTTGTGGGCAGATGTGAGCATTTCAGCAAAGTCGATATTCAACATTGCTGAAATGCTCAGTTCAATATTTTGGTTGCTCTGTGTTCTGATTTCCGACAATATTTGTCAGAAATCATTACATTCATCTAAATGACGTTCGCAAATATGATAGTAAAGCTGTATAACTACATATGCAGGATGTCAGAGTCCAGCTGTGTGTCTTTCACCCTTATACTGTGTCTACTATTCTGCAAAGACATATATAGTGTGTAGTTGTACAGTGTTATTGTGAACTTCAGACACTTTTTAGCATAATTGTTCAGCTAATGAACATGGTTCAATGATGTTTAGCTTGTGATCTTGGGTAGTTATTTAAATACATCCATTTCTGCTCAGACTATGTTGTGTCAGTGTCATTGTGACTAAAAATGGCTTTGTACACACATAAATGTTGATCCCACTTACTAAAAGCTAGGACAATTTGTCACATAGCAATGCTTTTATTCAGAATATTAATGACATTTAGTTTCATATTCTTTATATGTGTAGGAAGTGTTATCTTCTGACATGAGGGAATGAGACAACATGCTGTCTGTTGTTGGCGTACAAATTACAAAGAAAAATTGGGAAGGGTGGGAACAATGCAAGCAGAGGAGGAACGAGCTTTAAAAGAAGGCAGGATTTGAATGATCTACCTAATATTTGACTGACAATGACTGGATAGATTATAAGTGATGTATAATGTCAGTATGGTTTCTGATGTGTAATGTTTACAACTAAAATTATGTCAATATGGTTCATTTTCATTTGCATAAATGTATGATTGTCTATGCCATATGTGATAATTTAATAAAGTTGTTTCTTGTTAAAAAAACAAAAATATGTGCTCAATATCCACATCCAGTGCCTGTTAGCATTGTTTTGCCTTATACTGCAATGCATGAATGGCATGTACCACATTTATAGTGTGTCCATTTACATTGTGAGAGTCCTCCACAGTTCCCTTTATCTCAGAGATTGTTTGCCATACGTACATCTGATGTAATAAGTTAGCATAGATGAATTGTCATACCAGTTCTAAGACTTCTACTGTGACATCTGTGGTTCATCCAGATATCGCCAGTCAGCAGAGTCGCTTTCCTCCCTGTTTAGTTCCTAACAGGGGCAATATTATATGGATGAATTGATGTTGCATAAACACCAATATATCTATATTTATTCATATCCATTTTATGTTGGACAATGATATATTATCACAGGTTGTGAATGCATGGCAGTGAAATGTTTATTCAGGACATGTCATGCTGTGAGTGCTACTGTGGCATGTGCATTGAGTATTGGCTTTTATAGCATATCTACACAGATAGGCCGCTGTTCATTTCTGGACATTGTGTCTCTTACATGATGGAAAAAGCTTTCTTGTCACAGAATCAGTAACATTGTAATGCTCAGTGTTGTGTGGATAGTAACACCTCTAGCTCCTCTCAGGCACTCAAAATCTGATTGTCCATGTTATTTCCATATCTTTTACGTGTTAATAGACACATTCAATTCAGTTATTTGTGACAGCCTTCATTACTATATGATGTGACGGGTCTACCTGAAAACGCCGAAATCGCAGAACGCCGGCAATGAGAACACCAACACCGGAAGATCGACAACGGAGAAGACCGATAGTTGAGAATCCCAATGCTGAGAACATGACATGTTATAGTAAGTGTGCAATAGGGATGGACGTTAGGGTCAAGGTGTGGGTAAGGTAAGTGTGTGATAGTGACAGGCGTTAGGGTAGGGTGCGGGTCAGGTAAGTGTGTGATAGTGACGGAGTTCAGGTTTAGGGGTGGGTTAAGTGAGTTAGGGTTAGGGTGCGGGTAAGGTAGGTGTGCGATAGTGATGGACTTGAGGGTTAGGGGCGGATTAAGTGAGTTAGGGTTAGGGTGCGGGTAAGGTAAGTGCGCGATAGTGATGACCTTAGGGTTAGGGTTTGGGTTAAGGTTAGTGCATAGATAGTTGTGTATGTAAGGTTTAGTGTAGGTTTGTAAGGATTTTGGTGTGCTTGTGTTGTGTGTGTGTTTTTTGGGAAAGGTATTTGTTTTGTTGATTGTCGGGATTTTGGTTTGTCGGGCATGTGAAGTTTCATGTTTTTGAACTTTTTTTTTTTTTTCGTTTTTTTAGTGTCGGTTATTTCATTGTCGGTGTTTTGGCGTGTCGCTGTTATCAGGTAGACCCGATGTGACACATGCTGTCAATACAGGGGTCTGACAAGAGTCTTATATAATAGGCAGGGGTTTGAATCTGGTAACATCTGTCTGCCAGACAACAGTGGCTTACACACACTTCAGAGGGACAGCTTTGTCGGGTATTTTCATAACAGGAAGGTCATCAGTATACCTTATATGGTATGATAGTGCTGTGCACCCTTTCAGAGTGTTCCTCCTTAAATGACCAATAAGCATATTTCTGGGGCTCCCATGATTGTTCTGCATCTCTCTGATATCTGTGTGGGAATGTGTTCTAAAATGACATGATGCAAATGATTCATATGTCATTCCTTGCTCATATGTATTATCTAATCACAAGATAATTATGCTCTGTATTGCAGGTCTTCCTCCAGACATATGTTTAATACTGCAATTGTTTCCGTTACAATATATGGTTTAATGGCAGATGTGTGATTCCATAAATGTTTCTTATTGTATGGCATGCATTGAGAACATCAGGAAATGTGACTGGTCCTTTATTACAACACTTGAATTGCTGTTCTGTTACCACTTCCTGTAATTGTATGCGAGCAGGCCCAATATTATTATGTCAGAAATGTTTGCAAATCAGCAATGGCAAAACTGGACTCCTGACATATTGTGAGCTCAGTCTTGTCACTGGTCACATATGTATGTTCATAGGTTCATAGGTAAGTACTAGGCTATCTGCCCAAGGGCATCTATAAGCCTAGCCAGAATGTGTTGGCTTTCGCCGCCCCTTTAGATTAGTTCCCTGTGCCTCTGTCCTGCAGAGCCATCAGTTCCCTGAGCCTCTGTCCAGCATAGCCACTGCAGTGATCCCCAGGGTAAATTTTCTGTTTCCCATCCACTCATATAGGTTCATAGGTAAGTATAAAATGTCAGTCCCTAGTCTTGAACCCAGGACGCCATACTCCATACTCAAAGCCCTTAACCATTAAGCTATTTCAGACATTTGTTTGTTATTAGATTGGCATGTAGCATTTACATAACCATACAACACTTGCCCATTTATTATATGCTTGCAGGTGATAAATTATGTATTTATTGATTGATTGATTGACCTTTGGTAACCGGGGAAAGTCCGACTGGGTCAAAAACCCATATTCAGTGGAGGCCCAGGGAGAAAAGCTCCATCTAAACAATTACAGATAGTAAAGATTAAACAATTATAACTAAGCATTACATTTGTTTCTAGAGCAGATACAGATATTTACAGATTTGCAGAGTTAAATGGACATACATTCTTTTCTAGGACTAATACAAATTATCATATAAGTGGATTACAATTTAAGGTACATTATAGTTGGTTCAAATATCAGATCAGTGAGATTTGTAGACATAATTAGTAAAGCATACAAGTTACCAAACACTGTAGTTAGGCTTTATGGTTGAAGAGGATAAAGCTTGGTAAAGTTGGGAGAGAGAGGAGAAAGAGAAAAACTGTATAGTTTAGTTATAGAAGTAAGGGAGATTAGAAGAGGTGAGGGATGAATAGGGAGGTTGATGTGAGAGTTTGATCTATGATGTCTCGGAGAGAATTGCTGCATGAGATAAGGTGGGGAGGTTAAAGTGATTGATAGTCAGCAAGCTATGGAAGATAGTATAATGAGAGAGAGAGAGAGATTAGTTAAGAAGAAGAGGACACTTGTGAATAAGATGGGGAGTTATAGAAGCAATATTTCAAGAGGCTAATGAGGAGGGATTAGAAGAAATAATATATAAATTGGTGGCCAAGGTAGTATGATGGAGAAGATTGATTGCCAGGGTCGTATAATGGAGAAGACAGCAGTGATATAGGGAAGAACAGGAATGGAAGTGAAAGTAAATCCCTTCCCTATTGGTGCCACTGCCATTTCTTTGCATAAACATGTTCATTTATGAGTTACCTGACATTACAGCTGTAAGGTCCTTTTGTTCTTGTGTATACATGGTGAGATGGATATTACAGTGGTGCTGTCAGCCTGCATATATAGAGTTCCTGTATATACAGCCTTATATACAACTGCATTCTATGCATTCATCCCATAACGTATCTTCTGCCCTTGCTATTATCTCACTTCAGCATTTAAATCAAATTTTCACTCATCTTTCTTACACTGCAGCTTTATGTCCCTATCACATCCTTTATTAATATGTCTGTTGTTATTTGTGTGCATAACTTCAGGATCAACATTCACACTAACGATTACACCAATATTTCGGGTTTTATGTCAATAAACACTTTCATCACATTTGCCTGCAGGATATGAGCACACTTTAAAAATGTCCCCTCTCCAACATTACTACACCATTATTACACATTTTTGTGCATCAGTTTCTCCATTTCACTTCCCCTTGTTCTGTATTTTTACCTGTACTTGCCCATAATATATCTGGGCTATAGCATGTGCTCATATGTGAGCATTGCCAGTGTGAGATCCATTTTGTTTATATTGTGTGCTGCTGCTTGCAAGCACCTTTCCGTGACTGAGAACACTATTGCTGGCCAAAGAAATGTGCTTGCAACCATGTAGACATGATGAGCAGCATGCATATTCAATTAGCGCTGCCGCTCATCAAGCTAACATGCTTAAATCGTGCAGGCTTAGCGGAAAGCCTACATGATTGTCAATGAATCCCAGTGCACTTCTATAACCCCCATTGTCAGTAGATCCTGAATGACTGAAGGGGAAAAAAGTTTGATCTTGAAATGGAGGAATTCCTTGGAATGGAAGGAGGGAGAAATTCCTACTGCCATGAATCACTTTCATGACCCTCCTCCAAAACATTTTTTTCATGTACTGTTCCCACAATTTCCCATTTTTTCTATGCAATTTACACCTACCCTTCTATGGAGATCCCACTTCCTGTTCTGTAACAACATTCACCACTTCAAGAATGGATAGTTTAGACTTTGAATTCCATTTTTTAGTAATTGCTTTTTTGGCAGCCACTAGAATTAAACTTAACAAGGCCTTACTATGTCTAGGCAATTCAGATCCTGTATCCTAGCTAAAAAAAAAAATCATTGCCTCAGTTACACTGATTTGCTCACCCAGTATTCCTGATAGAGTACTACGTAGAGAATTTTTAAGGTCAACCAACTCATTACACTCTGAGAACATATGCTCCAAGGTACCTCATTCTTCCTCATTATACCTACAACATTTGCCATCTACCTAAGAAAAATTCTTTGGAGTTTGTTAGGGTATAAATGTTAATTTGCAAACAACTCCAGGCAAATGTTTAAATCTTATAAATTTGTTGCACATTTGGGAGCCGTACATATGTCCTCCCATTGTTTCTTTGTGCATTGCTTATCTAATCTCTCTTCCCAATCTTATCTGACCTCCTCTGATTTATTCTTATAGTTATTTTCCAATATTTTATATGCCCTACTAATTGTTCCTTTTTATAACAGCAGCTTCTTCTAGATTCAACTAAAAACTCAGCAGTGTATGCCTTTCATTTAGTATTCCCTATCCCTTTCTCTTTGCTAATACTCTGATATCAATCCCTGATATGGAAAATAATATTTAGCCCACAGTCCTATTCTGCGTACCCCAATAGCAGTCATCTCTATTGGCAGAATCTCCTTTCTTCATTCCTGTGTTGGTTTTAGTTCTTAGTATACCTACTGCTTCTTTATGAAAATAATAATCTGTACAACTATTGTTATTCACCCAAAGAATCTATGTACCAAATCCCACTCTTTCCTTATTTCTTGAATTCCCCCTGCATCATCATTATCATCATCATCCCTTTCCACTTTGAGCTGTAGCTTTCTGCTTATATTATGTATAAGAGCCTGAACCGTGCAGCTCTAAAATATCCTTTCAAATCAGGTAATCCTAAACCTGCTTGTTCTATGGGAAATATCAGCGTATCCCACTTGAGTCTTGCCCTTCCCCCTCCCAGACAAAATCATTCAACTCTTTATTAATTACTACCCACAACTTCTCCTCTGGTTGAAAAATATGCCTAAGATATATGAAACTAAATAAAGGGACTTAAAATAGTTTACTGCTTGTATTTTGCTATCCATATCCATAGGCAAGAGCTTCCAGTTTCTCAATTTTTGTATTTCCTTTGTTTAGTTTCTTCCCATGCATCATTAGCTGCTATAACAGAATCATTTTAACTACTCCTAAATACTTTAAAACATTCCCATAAATATGAGTATTGCTGAACCAATTCATGTGTGGGTACATAGTTTATTTCAATAGTCTTTGTTTTATCTTAATTAATTTTATATCCTGAAAAAATGGAACTGTCTCAGAATATTCCAAAACAATGGAATGTCCTTTTCTGGTTCTATCAGGTATAAAATAATATTATCTGCAAATAAAACCAGCTCTTCTTGAATACTGTATTAATTCTATACTTGAATTTCTGAGTCCATTGTTTTCTTTGCCAGTGGTTCTAAATATAATGCAAATAACAAAGAGGAAACAGAATACCCCTACCTGGTACTGTTCAGACATAACTTATCAGACAGGAACTCTCCCACTTTCATTTTTGCCTCTGATCCCTCATACATCTTCCTAATCAACCTTATTAATGCATCAGGAAATGCAAATGCTTCCATTGCCCTATTCATAAAATCCCTATTTACTCTGCCAAATGCTTTCTCTACATCAAGCCCCATCAACAACAGGGGTGTTTCTTACATTCTGCTTTCCCCTGGATCATCATTGTTCTGTTAATGTTGTCAAATGATCCCCTCCCCTACACAAAACCACTTTGATCCATAACTATCAATTTTAGCAACAACTTTGCCATTCTTCTAGCCATTATAGACAAGCACTTTATAATCATAATTTAAAATTGAAATGGGCCTATATGAATGTAGATTTGATGGGTCTTTACTGTCTTTAAGTATTACAGCTACCACAATTTTTTCCAGGATGTTGGAGCCTCCTCTCATTTTAAAATACTGTTAAATAAAACCTTCCAGAACTTTGTCACTTTCTTCCATCCTAATTTCCAAACAACCACTGGAATGCAATCTATTTCTGGAGACTTTCCAGCACATCACCATTTTATCTCATCACCTCCTATCTTAACTGTTAATTGTTGTGCCTCATCTACCTCTATCCTTGACATATTTAAGTCTTCCATAAATATTTCCATTTGTGTTTTTTCTTGATTTCTCAATTTCTCTGCTCTATACAAGTGTTCATAAAATTTCTAAAATATCTCTAATACCACTACAGGATATCTGGTTAGTTTTCTAGTTATGGGCTCCCTAAGTTAGGCAACAACCCCCTTCTTTCTCTGTGCCAAAAGTGTTTGTACTCTGGAGGTATAAATGAATAGTTCCTTAACACCAGTCTTTCTAAACTCAGGCATATTATCCAGGTACTCCCTTATTTTCTGTTTAGCATTCTGCAATTGCACCTCTTCTTATTCTGTGAGATTTCCCTTATTCTGTAATGCTTTCAAATTTGTCAGCCCCTCTAAATAATTCTTGTTACTCCTTAACAATATCTTATTTTCTATAATTTCCACCTTATTTTTAAACCCTCCTTTCATTCTATACCACTTCCTAGCTATAACCTCTGGAGTACTTTCTATTTTCCCTAATAACTCCTAAATAATTTCCATTACCCATTCCTTAAATGTCTCTCTTTTTACAAAGTAGGTAGGGCAGCAGCAGTGTCTAAACTTTACTTCACTACTCTGCATTATTATCATAGTAGCTATTGTACACAATCTGAAATAGTTATTGGATGTGTGTCAAATATAATTTCTGCCAAGCTTAGCCTAGTTACTGTACCTTGGGGAAATAATATGTAAATTCTTTCAGAGTTCCTACTACTTAAAACCAATTATTCAGGATGTTAACTTCTATACCAAATATTTTCATAAATTCTAGGCCCCTTTCCCCATACATCCTCATTATTGCAAATGAAATTCCAGTTCCCACTGAAAGCTGATTATTTCTTCCCAAAATTTTAAGCTCCATAACAGCAGTTCTAGGTGGAATATAAATACATGCCAGTGTAATCCTCATCCCTTGCCAGCAGCCCCTTATTACCAAAAATCTGCTATTATTTTTCCCCTTTTACACCACTATCGGATCTTATCTAGCAATTAATATAAATATTCCTCTTTTCCTTTGTTTCTGATAATTCTTTCTTTATCAAGTTCCCATGCTCAGTTCTTTCCAAATGTGTGTAGCATTATTTGCACTCTATATTTCTTAATATAATTATTCTTTCCATTGTGCCTATACCTGTGAGACCATTCACATTCCAAGATATTCTTATCATCAAGACTGGAACTTTTGTGACATTTTACAAGACTTTGTTTTAATGAAAACCTTAAAAAAACACACCTACAGCCTGTTAACTGAACACAAACACACAAAACTATGTACCTCTTCAAATAATGTTTACCTTACTAGTAGGAACAATTAACCAAAATAGACAGTTGTAATCATAGACCTTAATTAACCTAAAATTGAGGTTATTCATGTTACAATGCATGTTATTGCCTGTGCTTCTGCTTATACTAATTGGTGTCTGTTCTTTTTTTACCTCTACTCCACTCCCAGATGTGCAAAAATAATGTGCATGCTTTCAGAAAACACCAACTTTTAGCCTCAAAGACACCAGTATTCTGGCTGCCTTTTACTGCCCTTTCATCGGCTTGTTCCCGTGGAAATTTAAGACAAAAATAATGTAGTCCTCAGCTGCAGGCTTCCAAAGACAACCAAAAACATTCACTGTTAAAAGAAATTTTCTTATCACATTCAGTGTTCTCTTATTTATTTGTTCACACTTAAAACCCATTTTAGATTAAGCCAAGGGTCTTAATCTAGACATCCACCCATGTAAAAGCAAAACACATCAGCTCTACATATATTACAATCCGCATACTTCTGCACCCCAACCCCCACCTCATCAACCCAAGACCACACCCAATTAACTCAAACATGCCTTTGTCTAGCCCTTTTTTTCTTTTTGCATTATAATACCTACATTTCTTTATACTAAAGAAAGAGAAAAAAGGCATCTATCCATCTTAGTATCCTCATCATATACAAGAGCAACTAGAAATGCTTTCATATAAAAATAAGTTATGTACTTACCATAACTTTTCATCTGTGTTTTCCAATTTCATTTTTTCCTCACATATGGGTTCGGATCTGATCCCTGGGATCCAACTCGATTGTTGCAATAGCCTGTGGCAACCAAAAAGCTCTCAAGCTCCCTACCCTACCCATAATGCCTCACTCACAATCACCTCAGATCCTGTTTGCTGATAACAATAGAAAATAATAGGGTAAAGAAACACTTTGGATAAGGGTAAGACCATTTCTGGCTTTTGAAATAGCCAATTATCAAGTTTAGGTCAACTTGCCTAAGAACCAAGGAAGGGACAGAGGGATGGTGGGTAGGTTGTTGAGAAAAAATGAAAATGGACAACAGAGATGGAATTCCATGGTGAGTACATAACTATTTTATCTGATGTTGTCAATTTTCATTTTATCCTCACATATGGAACAGAGTCCCCAGCTACCATTTTCCTGGGTGACTTTATGGAAGGATATTCTTCAGAACCATTGAACCAAAGCAGGCCCTACCCCAAGAGATCAAATCCATCTTGTAATGAGTAATGAAAGTATGAGGGGTAGCTCAGGTTGCTGCTCCACAAATCTCATCCATGGGTGCTGTGGACTGAAATACTGAAGATATGACCATGGCTTTAGTGGAATGAGCTCAGTTTTCAGCAGCTCTAAACCTTGTCGCTTGTAAATAAAAGATATGCAGTCTGTAATCCATTTAGCTAGAGTCACTTTGGTCACTGGAAGACCAAATCTAGTCTCTGAAAAGGAGACAAATAATTGACTTTCTTTCTTATGTCCTTTGTTCTATAAAGGTAAAAACATAATTGTCTATTGACATCTAACAAATGCAGCAAATATTCACCTTTATTAGTGAAGTTTGGAAAAAAACTGGTAGATTAATGGACTGGTTGATAGTATTCTCTGAAAGTATCTTTAGTAGGAATGATGGATTAGTATGTAAAGTGACCCTGTCTTTGTGGAAAACCAAGTATGGTGGTTGGGATGATAAGGCCTGAATCTCAGATATTCCTCTTGCAGAAGTGATGGTTACCAAGAATATGGTTTTCCAAGAGAGAAATTTGAGTTGATGGGTAGTCGCTGGTTAAAAAAGGAGGCTGTATAATTTTCTGTAATACCAAATTTAAGTTCCAAGGTGGTGAAGGATCTTTCTAAGGAGGCTTGAGTAAGAGAGTTCCTTTCTGGAAGGCTTTGCATAGATTATGTGAAACAAGGGAGGAACCATCAAAGCCTTCCAGAGAGGAACTCTCTGGAAGGCTTTGATGGTTCCTCAAAGGCTTTGCATAACTTATGTGAAGCAAGGGAGGAACCATCTAATCCAATGTGAAAATTAGAAATTGCAGCTAGCTGCACTTTTACTGTAGAATAAGCTGCCCCTTTGTTAAACAGTTGTGCTAAAAACTCTAGAATAGTGTGTATAGGAGCCAAAAAAGGATCTACACCATTTTGTTGAGTCCAATGTACAAATCTCCTCCATTTACTGTTATACAACTTTCGTGTAGATGGCTTATGGGAGCATAATAGAATATGACGCACTGGTGAAGAGAGCATAGGTTGTCTATCAATGGAAGTGGAGATACCAAGCTGTCAGCTTGAGACTGTGAATGTTCAGATGAGGCATTGTCAGATGCAACAAAGGGTCTGGAATTGGATCCAGAATCCATGGTTTCTTCCGTAGGTGAGGCTAAAGAAAAGGAAAACCAGATTTGATGAGGCCAATACGGGGCAATGAGGATTACTTCTCTCTTCAACCTGTTTGCTTTCTGAAGAAATTTGGGGATTAATGGGGTTGGGGAAAGGCATACAATAGACCGGGAGGCCATTTGTGAGTGAGAGAATCCCTAAGGGATTCCCCTCTTGGGGGATCAGGGCAAAATAGTTGCTGCATTTGTTGTTCAGATGGGATGCAAAAAGGTCGGAGCAAGGCTGGTGCCACTTGGGGAATATGTCTTCTGCCACTTTCTCATTGTGGGACCACTCGTGAGGCATAATAAAGGATCTGCTCAACTTGTCTGCTATCATGTTCAACTTTTCTGGAATGTGCATTGCTATCAGAAAGTGGTTTGTTGAGATCGTCCACTGCCATACTCTGAGCGCCTCTCGACATAAGGGATATGATCTTGTTCCTTCCTTGCTTGTTGATGCACCAGACTACTGACATGTTGTCTGATTGAATCGCAATTGTCCCCAGAGGAAAAGCATTCTTATACACTTGCAATGCTAGCAGCACTGCTCTCATTTCTAGGACATTTATTGTGAGACTTGGCATCTTGTGTAGACCATGTGCCTTTGACTGTTTTTCCGATATAATGCTCCCCCACCCTATCTGAGAAGCGGACGTGGTCACTGTGGCCTTGAGGAGAGGATGAACGAAGGGGTGACCTTGTATAAGATGACCTGATTGAATCCACCATGAAAGATCCTTCCTGCAAGTGTTCATGATTTATATCAGGGCAGATATCCTTGAATTGTATAACAACTTTCTGACTTGATCTCTTATGGTCAATACTCTTGGTGATGGGAGATGTGCTACCATCTCAATTGTGTTTATGTTTGCTCCTATGAAGTCCAATTCCATGGAAGGGTCTAGGTGTGACTTTTTGTAACTTACTGTAATACCTAACAAAGAACATGTTTGAAGAACCATGTCTTTTGCTTCTAGAAGTAGATGTCTCATCGGAGCAGTTATGATCCAGTCATCTAGATATGGAAACACCCAGAATCATTGCTGTCTCAAGTGAGCTGCTACTACTGCCATACATTTGGTGAACACTCTGGGGGTTGTATTGACGCCAAATGGCAGTACTCTGAACTGGTAGTGACTGGCTCACAGCCAGAAGTGTAAATGATTTCTGGATTGCCTGTCCATTTTTATGTGGTAGTACACATCCTGAAGATCTATCAAGCACATCCAATCATCCTTTTCCAAGAATGAAAGAATGGACTGAACAGTGATCATCCAGAACTTACTCTGCTGAACTGATTTGTTCAATCTGCTGAAATGCAAAATTGGTCTCCAGCCCCCTGTCTTTTTTGGTACCAAAAAGAACCTTGAGTAATTACCCGATCCTCTCTGGTTTGGGTGGACTTCTTGGACAACTCTTCTGTCTTGCAGCCTTTGTAGCTGGATGGCTGCTTGCTCCCTTTGACTGGCTGGAACATCGGGGGTTTTTGCTTTGAGGCAGTGGACAGGAAAAGGGTATATAGTATCTTCTGGATATTATCCTCTGCACCCACTTGTCATTTGTTATGTTTAGCCAGGCTTTCAGGTGCAGGGATAGTCAACCCCCGATTGCCTCCAGAGAATAGCAATTGGGCCTCCATTCAGGAGCGCTGGAAGGGTTTCCCAGTGAATGTATCTCTGGACCCTTGATGATGCCAAGTTCCTCTGCTGTGAGGGCAGCGTCTTCCTTCGTTGTTCCCCCCTCTGCCCCGGGGTAACTTTCACCACATGCTTGAGGAAAAGACCCCTGTGATTTTCTGAAGCACATCTTTTCACTGCTCCTCTGATTTTTTTGAGTATGGTCTCTGGGGAGTGGAAAAATGAACCCCCATGGGTAAAAGGGTCTTTTTGTCCTCCTCACACCTGGACAAAATATCTCTGACTTTTTGGGCCAAATAGGGAAGTGCCGTCAAATGGAGCATTGATGAATGAAGATTTAAATGGCTCAGCAAAGTTGCACAAATGCATTCAGGCTTGCCTCCTCATAGAGATGCCTGAACCTGCAGCTCTAATCGTCCCTTTGGCTGCATGTGAAATGAGCCTCATGGAGGAGTTTGCAATAGCAAGCAGGATGGCCATCTGGAAGGTAACCGAATCCTGTACCTCTTCAGACACAGCTCCTGACAGGGTATCTGATAGTTTCTTGATCAGATCCCTCTGCAATCTAGTAAAATGGGAAATATAATTCAGAGACCTCAAGGCGAAGGTCACTGAAGAGAAAACACACTTCCCAAATATATCCATCATTCTAGAATCCTTATTAGGAGGATGAATAGTAGAACTTTTTTCCGCAAGTTCTTTTTTAGTGGCCTCTGCCATGACCATGGCATCTGCTGAAACACCTTCTGACCAACATTTTTTTATCATCTGGTGCAGTTACTATCTTATTTCATTTCCAGGGGTAGGTTCAATGGAATCTGGAGGTAGATCGTCAGTATCCAAAAGCCACCAGGTACATTGACTCCTTCAATTAGTGATTGGTGGGCTTCCAGCCACCTCTCTGTTTCAAGACCGCTAGGATGTCCCTGAAGGAAACATCATCTGGAAGTGATCATGGGGATCCCTCACCTTCATCAAGGTCAGTGTCCTGGGTAATGGACTCCTCTGTGGAGTGTAGGTGCTTCCTCTTACACTTCCGAGGAATCTCCTCTGTGGGGAACTCCAAGGAGGTATCAGAAAAAGTGGGGGAACACTCTTGGGTAGCCTGGGGCTTCTGAACCCACTGTTCCTGTGGGAGGTCTGGTCAAGACACTGAGTGCAGGGTCTGCAAGGTAGAAGACTGTGGATCTGATAAGGTTGATACTGTCTGTGCTGCTGAGGCTAACATGGCTCTCTCCAAAGCTTCAAAAGCTGACTGACCCTGAGAAGTGAAGGATCCCTGATCTGAAAGGTCATGCCTATGGATCTGGGCACCCTCAAACCCAGATGACAGCACTCACAAAAACAAATCTGGGTTCAGACTGATCCAAACCAAGGCTCCAAGGCAGAGGGATGGCTCTGAAAACTTCAGAGTCAAATCCACTGTCTTGGACCCGACCATACCGCCACAACTCCAAAACCTCCCCTGCTCTGACTGACCTGAGGAACTCAGAGTAGAGGTCTGGGCCAAGAAAAGAAAGGTCCTTGACTCCAATGCAGACAATACTAGATGGATCAGATTCAAAGGCTCTGAAACTTCCAGGGAAGTTGGAAGAGGAATCTGACGAGAGGATGATGAGATTCAAAACTGCTGACTCTTAGGGGTAGCAGCCAATGGGGGCCTTGTGATACCTTGCACCCAGAGGATCTTCTTGACCATCTTCTCCACTTCATCTTCCATAAGGATTCTAGTTGAGTGAGTTGATGATGCTGATGGTGACTTCAGTCTCTCCAGAAAGGGAGAAGGAACTCTGGATGGCACTGGCTCAATGGAAGGAGAGTACCAATTCTTATATAAAGACTGAATAGGTTTGAAAGGACTCCCCATAGGATCCAGCATCAACCAATTCAACCTATCATTCAGAGCAGAGAGGCTTGGATCTTAAGTGGTTGCATCCAACAGGGGAGTCCTGGAAGTTGTCGGATCTGAGAGAGTCTTAGAATCTGACAGTTTAGCCATGGCAGTTTCAGAATAGAAGGAGTTCTTTTCTTTCCCTTGTCTGAACTACTGGAGGACAGGGATGAAGCTGGGCTTGACTGTTCAGATTTAAATTATCTTTTGTTTTTTGTTTTTTGTTTTTTGTCAACACCAGAAATGACCTCCCTAAAAGTGGAAGGCAACATACCTTTAGAGATGAGCTTATTTCTGTGTTTACTGAGGGCCCAGTGATTGAACGCTTTGCAAATGTCACGTTCCTCCTGTAAGTGAAGTGGACCCAGACAATAAACACACTAATTATGCGAGTCACTTAATGATATCTTGTGACCACAGTTAGAACACTTCTTGAAGCCAGACGGCTTATCCGATTTATCTGCCATAACTGTTTTACCAAACTACAAAGAAAAATAACTTTTTTTAAGAAAGACTAAATATAGATATACTGTATATATATACATATACACACACACACACACACACACATATATATGTATGTATGTATGTATATATATATATATATATATATATATATATATATATATATATATATATATATATATATATATATATATATATATATATATATATATATAAACGGGTCCCCTTCAGTTGATTGAACTTTTAAAAGTTCGAAGTGCATATGGCCGAGACCATATGATCGAACTTTTAAAAGTTCAATTGGTCTGAGTGGAGATCCCCATACAATGCGGAACGGGAAGATTTCCCTTTTCTGTAATGTAGTGCGATCTCAGAGTTGGTATATTTAAGTAGCGGGAGGTGTGGGGGTGCAGGGGGACTTGCACCCCTGCTACAGATGTTTAGGTTTGTTTTTGGGTTTTTGTTTTTTTTTTAAATGTTTGAACTTTTACATGTCTCAGTCATATGCGCTTTGAACATTTAAAAGTTCAATCAACTGAAGTAGATCCCTATACACACACATACACACACACACACACACACACACACACACATATATATATATATATATATATATATATATATATATATATATATAAAATAGATATTTGAAAAAGGGACTATTAACTAAAGACATACCGCTGTACAGCGAAAAGATAGGGAGAAAGGCCTACTAACAATAGTAGTTAAGAAGTACCTCAGTACAAGACAGAATGTTAAAGAAGATGTTTAGTTACTTAGATTTTAGGTTTTGAGTTTAGTCAAGAAAAGCTTTGGTAAAAAGAACAAAATCTCTGCTTAACTGCCTGAGAGCTAAATGGAAGGGCCATGTCTTCATGAAGTGGCAAACGAGATCTGAGGTGACTGGAAGACAGGCATTATGGGTAGGGTAGGGCGTTCAAGAGTTTTTTCATTGCCACAAGCTATTGCAATGGATGAGTCAGATCTGAACCCATATGTGAGGATAAAATGAAAATTGACATCAGATCATGCAATTTATATTGTGAAATGTTTCACAGAAATACAGTTAAAAACAGAAATTGTTTTACCTGTAGTTACCCTCTTCCTTCCTCTCCCCCCCTCATCATCCCCCCAAATATCAATGACATGAAGTGAGGCAAATGCCCCCCAGTCCCCCACAAGTCCAACAAAGTTAACACGTCTACTCTTTCCACTTCTTCCCATACAGCTATATTTCACAAATGCGATTGGTACTTTGTAGTCTCACTTTTATTCACTAATTTCTTTGTCACTGGTTATCTTCCTGTTCATCTCCACCTCCCAATACCAGATTCAAACTCAACTCCAAGGCACTCCCAATTTTTCCATTCAACTCCTGTTCCCCTTTCAGTCACTCAAACAATCTCTCCTGGAACAGAAGAAAAGGCTCTACTGGCAAAGCCTCTCTGTGTGGTTCACCATCAGAAGAATGAGAAGTAGGGCCACCCTCTGCATGACAGCTCACTTCCTGCTAGATAAACTTTTGCATTTCCTCCTTAGTCTGCTCTGCTTCAAAACAATTACTTCAATCCTCCAGGAAAAATACCCTGAAGACAGCTGGACACAGTAGTCCATACCCAACACCTGCCTCTTGACACTCCCCAACCACCAGAACAAATTTGCTTCTCTTCCACTAGGTGTACAGTGAACAATCATCCTTCACAAATACTCGGCTGTCTCCAACCTTCAACACCTTGCCCTCTGCCACAGTCCTGTTAGGACCAACTCCCTCTACTGGTAGGTCCACATCCCTACCAATACAGGTCTTGGATGCTTTCCCATGGTCAGATTTGGAGCATGCACATGGTATGCTAGAATACCAGTCCAGCTGCCCATCTGTGTCCTCATAAAATTAATACAGTCTGTTTCTTCCAGTTTCTCCAGCATAGCAGAAAATGTTACTCTCCTCATGTGGTCTGTCCTCTAATCCTACCATATTTTGAAACATCTCTTCTTGACTAGTCTCATGCTCAGCCATCCTCCTCCTCATCTCGACCTCCAGTTTTTGTAGTTTCATTAGCTCATCTGAATATTTGTTTAAAGTTTCTTCCATTTTTCCAGCGTGCTGTCATCTGCATTTATATACTCCTTCAATGCCTCCTCATTTCAATCATCTCTCACAACTGACCCATTTCTTCCTCTAGACCACAGGAAGACATGTCCTGCACCAAACCAAGAACCCAAACTGCTTCCCTTTGAACAGCTGTTGCATCCCTCCCAGCCAGTACCCCGTTTTTACCTCTCCAACTGACTTTCTTTCAGGGTCTCTAATTCCTTCTTTGCTGGCACCCAGACAGTGTACCTACTGGCTAGTAACTGAATTTACTAAAAGTGACAAGAGTTCCTGACCCTTGTCTTTCAGTTTCTTTTTTCACACTGGGAGAGCTGAAGTTAAGCTGTTAGACAGTGTGCAGCCATCATGGAAAATCTCAAATGCTTTTCCATTATTGTTATAAGGGTAGGAATTGGTATTAACTAAATGTTTAGCAGCAGATGGGTTTACTACACACATCACTACTGGGTCTGCTCTGCTTTGACACAAGCTGTTCTTCCTTCTTACCTTCATTTGAAATGAATAGCTGATCAGAGTTTCTGAAGGTTCTGTCAAGACAATATCTGAGTTGCCTTGTAGACAATCCAGAGTATTAAGAATGATCTCTGTCTCATTTTTATGCCCTGGAAATCCAGTTAGATGGATAGCTGGCTCAAAGTAAATTCTGATACCACTTTAGGTAGCACTTTACTTCTCAAAGAAACTGTATCTTTGTGGAAAATTAGATAAATCTGACCCACTATGAGAGCTTGCAACTCATACATGTCTTCCAGAAAGTCAGAGCAATCAGTAAAATTATTTTCCATGTTATCAACCTCAAATTAGCCTGACAGGTTGGCTCAAATGAAAGCAGTGTTAATTTTTCCACAACAAAGCTGAAATTACAAAGGAGACACCGCAACGCAAAGACCTAGAGATAGATTCACAATGGCTTGCACAGAGTCTAAGAGTCGTGTAAGACTCCATGCAGCCATAGCGATCCAGGAACAGCCCGAAATACCGTGTAAGAGACCAGCTAAAACGTCTCTTACACGGGCAGGGCATGGATATGCTAATTACCTCACTTGCAGCCGAAAGGCATGCAAATGAGGTAGATTAGCGATCCACAAAGCTGAAACCAGCCCGTGTAAGAGTCGTGTTAGGTGCAGAAATGTACTCAGTTGACAACTGAGTACGTTCCTGCAAATAACACAATGGAGCCATGTCATCTCCAAATAAAGTGTGCATATGTATCAGGCAGCATGCCAATGGCCAAATATGTGGCCATTGGAACGGTAACCCGATGCAAACATGAAATAAAATATTTATTTTTTTCGGCGATCGGCGAGGTTTAAACGCAGCGCAGCCCCGCGCAAACGGGCTGCGCTATATAAAACATAAAAATAAAGGTTTGAAACCCACAAATGTGGGTTTTATGCAATGCATGGATTTACAATGCAGGGACTAGCAGACCGAAAACAACATGGCCGCCCTTTAGTGGTTGCTAAGGGGGGAAGCTGAGTGTAAGACATGTAACTAAGCATTAGTAGGCAATCCTATGTAAATGAGTGGTAGGATAGTGAATCACACTGTCACATAGCAAATGAGCACATTCCGTGTAGTGTAAGAGTTAGATAAGGGAGAGTAACAGAGTAGGAGATAGGTGACATCACAGGGGGGAATGTTAGAAAGAAATCAAGCTCATTGGAGCAAAGTGGTATGTGAAAGATGTCAGTCACACAGCATAGAAAGAGGAGTGTCAAGAGATAAGCATGGAAAAGTCAAGAAATGGAAGGTGTACACTGTGGCTAACACCAAAGTTTCTTGCTGTGCGTGCATGCGTGCATGTGCACGCTGGGAGGCACGAGTAAGACAGAGTGTGCACGTGTAAGGCAGAGTAAGCATGTAGGAGCCTGTGTAAAGATCTATAAACCTGTTTGCGCTGGTGTGCGCGCGTTTTAACCCGAATAAGCAGATTCTAGTCCGTGTAAGCATGTGTGCGTGCGTGGTAGCTACTGTGAGCATGTTTTACCTGGTATGCGCGCTGCTCCCCCCTGAGGAAACAGAGAGGAAAAAGGAAGCAGAAAAAATAGTAGGAAGCTAGCGGGGAATACTGGTAGAGCTAGCAGGTGAAAACAATTAGAAGTAGGCAATTACACAGGCAGAATACTAGCCCAGCCCAGCACTTAAAACACTGCAAACAGCATTGCAGTATGTTTCTCTCAAGAGACACTGCAAGACAGGAGTAAGCTATTAGAAGTGAAAAGTGAAAAAGCTGCACTCACACCAAACATGCTAGTGGCTGCCATAGCTGTTATAAGGAGACATAGGAGACTTGCTGAGGGTGGTGACAATGCAAATGCTGCCAGACAACCCACAGTGAGGAGACGGAGAAGAGTGTACAGGCCCAGGGTCACCTACCAGGGGTTACATGAGCTGGAGATAGTGGAGCACTATAGAGTGGACAGAGACCTCCTGCAGCAAATTGTTGAGCTGTGCAGGCCACACCTCACACACAGAACCAACAGAGGGGAACCCATTCCAGTGGAAACCAAGGTATGTGTTGGCCTAAGAATACTAGCAACAGGTACCTTCCAGAGACCAACTGGTGATATGATGGGGATATCACAGGCATCCGCTTCCAGGGTACTGCACCAGTTCCTGGATGCCATGTCAGCACATGTCGGTGAGCATGTATATTTCCCCAATTCTCGTGAGGTATTGGCCAGCAATATGCATCTCTTCCAGCAAATAGCGGAATACCCTGAGGTAGTGGGTGCAATAGACTGCACGCATATACGCATCAAAGCACCAGCCGGTGAGTGGGGTAGGGCCTACATTAACCGCAAGGGCTTCCCCTCCATCAACTGCCAGGTCGTGTGTGATGCCCAGGGCATAATAATGAATGTGTGTGCTGGCTGCCCTGGAAGCTACCATGATTCCCATATCTGGCATTTGACGCAGCTGTACCAGACATTTGCCAATGGGGACATCCCACATGGTCACTTAGTGGGGGATGCTGGATATGCACTGGAGCCGTGGCTGATGACACCCCTCAGAAACGCACACACACCTGAACAAGAATGCCATAATGAGGCACACGCACAAACACGAAATGTAATAGAGCGTGTGTTTGGGCTGCTCAAATCACGGTTCCGGTGCCTGGACACATCTGGTGGAGCCTTGCAGTACTCACCAACTGCATGTACCCAAATTGTCATGGGATGTGCTATGCTACATAGGTTCATAGGTTCGTACTAGGCTATCTGCCCTAGGGCATTTATAAGCCTAGCCAGAGTGTGTGTGGCTTTCACCACCCCTTAGGATGAGAATACTATGCCCTTTTTGGGTTTAGTTTACTGTGCCTCTGTCTAGTAGTGACACAGAGATGACCCCCGGGGTAAACCTACGATCTCCCATCCATTCGTCGAGATTTCTCTTGAATAGAGTCAGTGAGGGGCTCTGCCTAACATGGACTGGGATTCTGTTCCAGAGTGTAGGGAGCCTTTGGGTTATGAATCTGTCCCTCCAGCACATCCTATTTATTTCTGTGTTGAGGTTTAAGTCTCTTGTTCTCGTGGCTCTGATGGATTTGGATTTTCTGAGGTGGAGCATGTCCATTAATTCCGGATTGGACATGGCCTTGTACGTCAGGCACAGATCACCTCTGAGTAGGCGGTATGCGACTGAATAGAGCTGGAGGTTTTCAGTCGGGCAGCATATGACATCTGTTTAAGACCCTTTATCCTCTTGGTGAGGAACTTTTGGGGTCTTTCCAACTGCTGCAGGTGTCGGGTGAGATACATCCCAAATGGGGCATTGTACTCAATCATTGGCCTGATAAGAGAAGAGTACAGGGCACAATGACCTCTCTTGATCTAGATGTGAAACCCTTCATGATAAGGTGGGCAATATAGAAGGTCTTCCTAACCACTTTGGCAATGTGAGTGTCAAATGAGAGGTTACTGTCAACCTGGGTCCCTAGGTCCCTGATTACCTCTTCCGATTTAATGGATTACCACCTATGTGGTAATTTGTGGGTACCTTGTTTTTCCCAAAAGGTATGACTATACATTTTTGGCGTTCAGCTTAAGGCCATGGCTCTGGCACCAATTATCCGTTTCTATGAGGCCTCTCTGAAGGATGTTTGTGTCCGCTGGAGTATCAATTATGGTGCCCAGTTTGCAGTCATCTGCGAACTTTGTCAGCCACAATCCTCCTATGTTTGCCTGTACCTCGGAAAAATAAATGCCGAACAAGAGGGGTCCCAGGACTGAGCCCTGTGGGACACCGCTTGTGATTGGCTTAGAGTCTGACATAGCTCCAGCAACTCTGACCCTGTGGGTTCTGTCCTTGAGCCAGTTTGCAACCCATCTTGTGACATATGGGTTTACATTTAAGCTGGTGAGTTTGTCTATGATGCCCGAGTGGGGTATTGTGTCAAAGGCTTTTGCAAGGTCAAGGTAGGCTGTGTGAACTGCCTTACCCTCATCAATGGCCTTAGTGACTGTTTCAAAAAAGTCGACCAAGTTCAAAAGGCAGGATCTGCCCTTGACAAAGCCAAATTGGGTAGGATCCAATGTCTGTAGGTCCCCAATGTCTTTGTTTATGAGTTCCATAATGATCCTCTCCATAGCTTTGCAGACCAGGCTCGTCAAGCTTATGGGGCGGTAATTTCCAGGGTCTGTAGAAGCGCCGCCTTTGTGAAGTGGGACCACTGTTGCCGTACGCCACTCTTTGGGTATGTATCCTGTAGTAAGGCTAAGATTAAACAGCAGCCTTATGTGTGGGTTTAGTTCCTCTTGGAGTTCATGTAGCACACAGCCCGGGACACCATCCGGTCCCGTTGATGCTGTGTTTTTAGCTTTAGAGAGGGCAGCTCTCACCTGGGCATCTGAGATGTTAGGGAGGCTACACTCTGCTGGGATAGTTATTTCTCCTTTTGGGGAGGAGGAGAAATTTGCACTGAACCTGTCTGCCAGAATGTTGGCAATGTCAGTGGGTTCAGTGTATTTTGTGTCATTTTGGACTAACTCTGAGCATATCTGGGAGTTTCCACCCAGGTTTCTAACATAGCTAAAGAAGGCTTTGTGATTGTCTTTTGTGTCTTTTGCGATTTTTCTCTCAGAGTTGGCCTTGGATGATTTTATGAGTGATCGTAGTTTTTTGCTAGTACTGATCAGAGATGCCTTCCCTTTTAGGGATTTTGCTCTGTCATGTAGTAGCTTCCTCCTCCTGTTGTAAAGTTTGTTTATGGCTGGGGTCCACCAGACCGGGTGCCTGCCTTTGGGGGAATGGGTCTTGGTTTTATTTGGGATTGCATGATCCATGCATTCTTGAAGGTGCCCATAGAAGGCATTTGCAAAGGATTCAGCAGTGTGGGTTGTGGTTTCCACTGGCCCAGGGGCCTTGAAGGATACCACTTCAGTCTTAAGAAGTGTGAAGTTTGCTTTTGAGAAGTTCTTCACTGTGGTCTTTTGTGCAGGGGTGGGGCGGGATGTGGATTTCCAGTGAGATTAATTTATGGTCTGATCTTACCAAAGAGGGATATACTTCCGTGTGGAGCATTTTGTCCCCATGTTTGTGATGATCAGGTCTAGTATATTGTCTCCTCTTGTGGGAATGGTGACTAGTTGTTCCATTGCATTTGAGTTTATGAATTCTAGGAACCTTTGGGCTAGGGTGTTGGGGCTTGAGTAATGTTCCCAGTCTATGTTTGGGTAGTTGAAGTCTCCCAAAATGATGGTATTTGGAGAGACATTCATACTCTCCAGTGTCTTCAGGAAGGCTGTATGGGGTTCCTGAGTTTGAGAGGGTGGTCTGTAGCATGCTACAAACTGTAAGGCAGTTTTGCCTATGGTTAGTTGCACCTGGATAGTCTCCAATGCTTCGTGCATTGCCACTAACCTGGAGGTGTGGGTATCTTTGATGAAAATGGATACTACCCCTCCTTTTGTGGTTCGGTCCAAGTTTTGGGGCTGGAAAGCATGATATGAGGTAAAACCTGATAGTGCTGGTGTGCTCTCAGGAGCCTTGAACCAGGTTTCAGTCACTGCACAGACATCGATGTTCTCCATACTGAGGAGGGCTTGGGCTGCATCTTGAGGTTTAGACTTCTGGCATTGAGCAGCATTACCCTTAGTTTTTTTCCACTTGTGTTTTCTAGGGAGGTAGGTTTGTCATTTGAGCTTTGCCTAAAAAAGGCACTATGGGGGTGGCAAGAGCCTTGGCCAATATCCGGAAGCCCAGGGGTGACAGGTGCAAGCCATCCCTTGCGAAGCAGCGTGGCTTGTCAAGCATGTCATCCCAAGCAGACAGACATTGGATCCCCTTAGAATGACACCAGTAATTAAGCCAATTGTTAAAACTGATCATTTTGTCTTTGTACTGTGGCATCATTCTTGGTGAGGGTAAGATGCTGCTCAGGGTCAGGGTCATACCGGCATGTGCTACATAATCATGTACATTTTCATGTAGTCCAGGGAGGTACGTCTCAGGTCGTTCACACCGGCATGTACAATGACTGAGTCATATTTGTACTTGCTGTGGAGTGACCTGAGTGCTTGTGTTATGTGGCGGATTCTAGCTCCCGACAGGCAGCTTACTGTGACCTTTTCCTTGTTCACTCTGGTGAGTGGGACGTCAGTGTGTCTGACTATGGAGTCACCTATTACAAGTGTGTCTGGCATGTTGTTTGGCCTTAAGGGCTGTGACTGTTTAGCACACTGACTTTGAGAACTATGTGTTGCATGTGCTATGTCTTGAGGTGGTGGTTGCTTGGGTGTCTGCTTTGGAGGCCTCTGTTGTTTTGGTAGATTTTTAATCAGTGCCTCCGAGTATGTTTTTGTGTGTTTATGTGTTTGGTTTGCAGTTGTGATAGTTCTATGTGAGACTGGGTTTGCGGTGTGCGTGGTTACCTTCTCCTCCTGACTGGTCTTGCCAGTACTGAATTGAGAGAGCTCAGCCTCCAGTTTGGCTATATAGTTGCATCTCTCGCATATATTTGTATTTGTTGGGAGGAGGAGAGGGTTGTCTGTGTACATGAGGCAATTGTAACATTGCCTCAAGATTCCCAGATTCACCAGCTGAACAGGAGAGGACGCCAGCAACTGACCCTTCGACATGCTAGAAATAGTGAAAAAGATTGCTGTGTAACTGAGTCAGAAAGGACCTATAGGGAAATGGGTACTCAACAGAATTTAGGTGAATGAAGTACTTTCTTTTGTTTAAGAGTGCTTTACCTGTGTAAAAAATGCTTTAGGAGCAAGTGCTGAGCTTCTCAGATAGAGTATAGGCTGTTTAGATTGCAAGTAGAACAGTTCTAAGGGAAAAATTGAAGAGCAGACTTGGCGGAGCCAGAAAAACTTTAACCTTGTTTAACCGGCGCTGCGCTATGCGCACGACCGCACAAAGCCGTGCAAACGCGGATTTTAAGCAGTGAACTACAAAAGAGCTAGGAATGGTCCCAAACAACCAATTACTACAGCTTCTTGTGCTGAGGTCACTTCCCCCAAGGACAGGTAGGCTGCTCAAGGCTCCCCACTCCCACTAGTGAACAAAGAAACTTCCTTCTATCCAAGTAAGGTAATGGACAACACAGGAACTACACCACAGCCCAGAATACAGCAATGCCTGTATACTGGTCTAAACTAGTCAAGAAAGGCGGGAAAACAAGGATTATTTTTTGTTTTTTTTTTTGTAGAAACACACAGAAAATGCAGAGACAGTGATAAATTAGTTACACAGGCTAGCACACTTTAGTGGGCAGCCTCCACAGTTAAATTAAACAACAAACAAGCAAACTTTCGATTAAATTGACTAAATGTAACTTTAAGTGCAGATTTTAAAATAAATGCAGTAATCAGTAAAAAAACAGTTCAGGCTAGTTCAAAGTAAGCAACAGAAGCTATTTCCAGTGAAAAAAAAGCAAAGATACTTAAATCCAGAAGGTAGTCGCTTTTTCGAGTTCCTTGCTGCTAGGACCACTCTGTAAACCCACGTGGAGCTTGTCTGAGCAGTATAGCCAGAAAAAACGCCCAGAGGCGGATTTTAAGCAGTGAACTACAAAAGAGCTAGGAATGGTCCCAAACAACCAATTACTATAGCTTCTTGTGCTGAGGTCACTTCCCCCAAGGACAGGTAGGCTGCTCAAGGCTCCCCACTCCCACTGGTGAGCAAAGAAACTTCCTTCTATCCAAGTAAGGTAATGGACAACACATGAACTACACCACAGCCCAGAATACAGCAATGCCTGTATACTGGTCTAAAGTAGTCGAGAAAGGCGGGAAAACAAGGATTATTTTTGTTTTTGGGTTTTGTAGAAACACACAGAAAATGCAGAGACAGTGATAAATTAGTTACACAGGCTAGCACACTTTAGTGGGCAGCCTCCACAGTTAAATTAAACAACAAACAAGCAAACTTTCGATTAAATTCGACTAAATGTAACTTTAAGTGCAGATTTTAAAATAAATGCAGTAATCAGTAAAAACCAGTTCAGGCTAGTTCAAAGTAAGCAACAGAAGCTATTTCCAGTGAAAAAAAAGCAAAGATACTTAAATCCAGAAGGTAGTCGCTTTTTCGAGTTCCTTGCTGCTAGGACCACTCTGTAAACCCACGTGGAGCTTGTCTGAGCAGTATAGCCAGAAAAAAACACCCAGAGGCGGATTTTAAGCAGTGAACTACAAAAGAGCTAGGAATGGTCCCAAACAACCAATTACTACAGCTTCTTGTGCTGAGGTCACTTCCCCCAAGGACAGGTAGGCTGCTCAAGGCTCCCCACTCCCACTGGTGAGCAAAGAAACTTCCTTCTATCCAAGTAAGGTAATGGACAACACAGGAACTACACCACAGCCCAGAATACAGCAATGCCTGTATACTGGTCTAAACTAGTCGAGAAAGGCGGGAAAACAAGGATTATTTTTTTGTTTTTTTTGTAGAAACACACAGAAAATGCAGAGACAGTGATAAATTAGTTACACAGGCTAGCACACTTTAGTGGGTAGCCTCCACAGTTAAATTAAACAACAAACAAGCAAACTTTCGATTAAATTCAACTAAATGTAACTTTAAGTGCAGATTTTAAAATAAATGCAGTAATCAGTAAAAAAACAGTTCAGGCTAGTTCAAAGTAAGCAACAGAAGCTATTTCCGTTGAAAAAAAAGCAAAGATACTTAAATCCAGAAGGTAGTCGCTTTTTCGAGTTCCTTGCTGCTAGGACTACTCTGTAAACCCACGTGGAGCTTGTCTGCGCAGTAATATGATTCTGCGAAAACAGCTGCATCAGGACCAGCATAGGGCCGGGACAAACAGCCCCCCACCATTGCCAAGGCCATCACAGGCAGAGCATGACTCGGAGGAGGAACAACCTGAGCCTGCCCCAGTAGGCAGAAGGAGGCATGCCCAGTATGCCCTGGCCTTGGCAAAGAGGCAACACATAGCACATACACTGGCTCAGTAGGAACCTTGGGAATGATACCCCTCTGTGACTCACTCATATAGTAACAGGGATGCCTAACATGACACAACCTGCTTTCAAACATGTACAGGGAGTGTAGTATGTGCATCTGACGTAAGCAGCCCTGCAGCACCACCTGAGGCATGATTGCCATGTGTTAAGCAATGTAACACCATCTAGTATATGCAAACATGAAGACCCTGCCTAAATTCTCACCCTCACCAAGCATGATGCCACACTATGAAGACAACAAGATCAAGTACAATAATTGGCTGAAGTATTGCTGTTAGCAAAGGGGAACAAATGGCTGACAGCCTGGGATAACATGCCGAGCAAGACATGATGTTCCACCTGCTAGGGATGGCACTCACCCAGCACATCTGGCTGTGTGGATACTGGCAAAGGCTGTTGTCACCCCCACTGTGCCTTGAATAGGTAAGGCTGGAAACACAAACCCACCACCATAGGTAACACAAGGGATAACAACCTGGATGTAATGCTACCCAATGCCAGAAGTCTAAACTGCAAGGTGCATGCAGACCAAACCCACCTCAGCATGGAGAATGTTAACATCTGTTCTGTAACAGAAACCTGGGTCAAGGCTCAGAAGAGCACCCTAATACTACCAGGTTATGCCTTATACCATGCTCTACAGCCCCAAAACATGGAACAAACTACAATAGGAGTGTGGCTATCAGTAATCGTCAAGGATAACCACACCCCCAAGTTGGTACCACAGCAAGAAGCAGCATGGACTATCCAAGGGCATGTAATAGTGGCTCAAACTGTGTCCCTGTTTGCACCCTGCTACAGAACACCCTCACAAACTCAGGAACCCCAGCCAGCCTTCCTGAAGACACTGCAGAGCATGAATTTCTCAACAAATACCAAACAAGGCACACACAAAGTATGACATAGGTGGCAATCCATTATGTACGGAAGAAGTAATCAGGGACCTAGGGACACAAGTGGATGGTAACCCGTCATGTGACACTCACATTGCCAAGGTGGCCAGGAAGACCTGCTATATTGCCCACCTTAATATGAAAGGATGCACATGTAGATCAAGAGAGGTCACTGTGCCCCCATACTCTTCCCTTATCAGGCCCATACTTGAGAACAATGCCCCAGTTCAGATGTACCTTACCCGACACCTGCAGCAGTTAAAAAGACCCCAAATGTACCTCACCAAGAGGATAAAGGGTCCAAACATTTGTCATCTGCTGCCTGGCTGAAGAAACCACAGCCCAATTCACATGCATACTGCCCAGTCAGAGGCGATGTATGCCTGATGTACAAGGCCATGTCCAATCCAGAATGAATGGACATGCTCCACTGCAGAAACTCCAAATCCAGCAGAGACACCACAGTGAGATATCTGAACCTCCACACATAGATAAATAGGATGTGCTGGAGGGACAGATCCATAACCCAGAGGCTCCTTACACTCTGGAACAGAATCCCAGTCCATGATAGGCTGAACTCCACACTCATACTCAACAAGAGAAATCCAGTCAAGTGCATGGGAGATAGTAGGTGTACACTGGGGACCATCCCTGTGTCACATCTAGTAAAGTAAACCCCAAATGGGCATAATATGCACATTGCAAGGGGTGTCGAAAGACACACACAGTCTGTCTATGCTCAAACATGGCCAGGGCAGATAGCCTAGTATGAATCTATGAACCTATGATGATACAAATTGTGCAGGACACAAAGGATAATCACACAGCTGTCCTAACTGATGGTAGGAACCATAGTGATAATCCACAGATATGCTCTGCAGTACTCAAATATCACAAACAATACACCAAACCCACACACATTGCCAACATCCAACCTAACAGATTCTTTGCAAACTCCCCACCAGCACCAAACTGCCAAATATCTATCCCAGCAGAGTGCTGCCCCCCTGACATTGCAGATGCTGAGGTAACAGCCAGCATCTACAAAGCAAACCACACAGCATCAATGGTACCAGATGGTGTCCTGGGTTGTGTCCAACAAGTACTGTAAGAAGAATGGAACACCAAATAGCACTACTGCACACTCACAGTCTTACCACAGGATATGTACCCAAAGAGCAGTGTACAGCAACAGTGGTCCCTCACCACAAAGGTGGTGCGTGAATGGATACTACAAACTATCACCCCTCAACCCTGACTATCTTGGTTGGCAAAGTAATGGAGAGGATGATCATGGATCCCAGGAATAATGAGAATGGGTCCCTACAGACATTGGACCCTACCCAGTGTGGCTTTATAGGGCAGATCCTGCCCCTTAAACATTTTATTTTTATTTATTTTATTTTTATTTTACATTTGTTGACCAGGCTAGTCCAGCTGGATATATGTCCATTTTCAGGGGGGTGGGCGGGAGGTGGGGGGGGAGTAGTGTGTGTGCAATTCTATGTGTAAGAGAAATGTCCATTTTGGCAACTAGTACAACACACCACATGCTGCATATTCCACTGTCTAAACACTGATGATGTCAGCAGCCTATAAGTACAGCAGGGGAAAGCAAGCCTCCAAGTAATGCAAATAGCGTGCTCTGCTACTGCATCTCTCACAAGTGTCATAACACAGTTAGGTAGGGGTTTGTATCCTACAAACGCCATGTGTGTTTTTGTCACACAGTTTGTCCATGTGTGTGGGGTGTTGTTCCCAATATTGCATGACATAGATTATATCAGTAAAGTCAATGCACACGTGATGTATGTGTGTGTCACATATACATATGTACCTGTGAATTTCAATAGTTCCCATGTCTGAAGCCTGCCTCATGTGAATACATGGAATTTGCATTAGACAACTGTATGACTGTGGTGTTCTGTGCAGGGGCTGCATGTGGTATGTGAATATACAGTGTAAGTTGTATATGGTGTCATCCTACCAGCGAGGGATACACTACTGGTCTGAAGCATATAGTCCACATGTTGTTGATGAACAGGTGCAGCATGTTTTCACCTCTTGTGGGAGTGGTAACAAGTTGTTCCATAGCAATTCAGTGAATGAATGCTAGGAACCTTTCAGCTAGAGTCTTGGAGCTAGAGTAATGCTCACACTCTATGTTTGGGTAGTTGCAGTCCACCCATATAATGGTGTTTGTAGAGACCGTCATATTCCCAGTGTTGTCAGGAAGGCCAAGTGGGTTTCCTGGGTATGGGAGGGTGGTGTGTGCCAGGCTATGAACCTGAAGGCAGTCTAACCCACTGTTAGTTGCACATGGATAGGCTCTGATGCTTTGTGCTGTGCCACCAACCTAGAGGTGTGTGTATCTGTGGTGCCTTTGGATACATCCCCCCTGTTCTGGTTTGGTGCATGTTTAGGGGACGACAAGCATGGTATGAGGTATGGCCTGGCAGTGATAGGGTGCACCTGGGACCCTTGTACCAGGAGTCTGTTACTGCATGGATATTGCTTTTCTCCATGCTAAGGACAGTTTCCACTGCATGCATCCTGAGGTTTATACTGCTGGCGGTGAGTAGCATTACTATTAGTGTCCTATCCCGTGTGATACCTGTGTAGGTGGCTATATAATTTGAGCCTTGCATAAAAAGGCACTATGTGTGTAGCAAGAGCCTCTGCCAATATACAACGGCCCATGGGTGACAGGTGCAAGCTGTCCCTAGCAAAGCAACGTGGCTTGTCTAGCATGTAATCCCATGCTGACAGGCATTGGATCCCCTTTGAATGTCACCGAAACATAAGGCAATTGTAGAAATTGATCATCCTGTCTACATATTGTGGCAGCATTCTTGGTGAGGGTAAGATGCCACTCAAGGTCAGGGTCATACCAGCTTGTGCCACATGCTCAGAGAGCCCCTCTATGTCCCCTATCATGTAGTCCAGGGAGGTACGTCACAGGTCATTCACACTGGCATGGACAATGACTGAGTCATATTTGTACATGCCTTGGAGTGACCTGTATGCTTGTGTTATGTGGTGGATCAAAGTGCCCAACGGGCATCTCACTGTGACCTTCTCCTTGTTCAGCCTGGTGAGCAGGACCTCAGTGTACCTGACGATAGAGGTACCTATTACAACTGTAGCAGGTGTGTTGTTAAGTCGTATGGGCTGTGACTGTTTGGCACACAGGCTTTGTGAGCTATGTGTTGCACGTGCTCTGTTCTGGCGTAACGTTTGCTTGTGTGTCTGCTTCACAGGTGTCTGCTGCTCAGGCAGGATGCTATTCTGAGACTCCAAGAATGTTCCTGTGTGTTTCTGTGTTTGGATTGCTGTCGTGGCAGGTCTATGTGAGACTGGTATTGTATTCACTGTAGTATCCCACTCCACCTGAAAGGGTATGCCAGTACTGAGTTAAGAGAGCTTAGCCCCCAGTTTGGCTATGTGGTTGCATCTCTCACATGTGTTGTACATTTATGGGAAGGGGAGAGGGTTGTATGTGTACATGAGGCAGCTGTAACATTGCAACATGACTCACAGATTCACCAACTGGACCAGAGAGGAGAGTGACAAGTGACATTTGCACATGCTACCATAGTATTGTGAATACCATAATAATTAACAACACATAGGGCCAATGGGGAACAAGGTACTCAAGGTGAGTATGTGAGGGTGTAGTGCTCTTGATTAGTTAGTGCTGGCATATATAAATGCTTTCGTGAGCAAATGCCAGGTAAGTCATATGCAATGTGTTACAGGCAACTTACATGCAAACAGGACAAACAGTGACGTTCTGTCAAGTGAGACATGGACATCAGTACAGTAAGCAATCCAGATGTCACTAGGGATCCACAGAGGCGCTGTAAATCTGCATTGCAGGTGGAATCAGTGTTTCAGGGACATAACAAGCAAACATGCATACCAACAAAGCTACAGTCAGCAGGCCTGGATCTAGACTATGCTACAACAAAC
This sequence comes from Protopterus annectens, assembly GCF_019279795.1. Classification (NCBI taxonomy): domain Eukaryota; kingdom Metazoa; phylum Chordata; order Ceratodontiformes; family Protopteridae; genus Protopterus; species Protopterus annectens. Next base: position 1,553,935,934 of record NC_056743.1, read on the forward strand.
AAGGTGTACGACTTCCAGTAGGTAACAGTGCATATATGCAGGCACTATAAGCCTATACCCAGAAAGTCACAGGTCAGATGGGCTGTGTCCAGCCCCACCTCCCACAAGTGTACAGACCATGTACCTTCGTAATGTAGAATAACTGGTCTGAAACCCAAGTGCTCATACCTGAACTAATACACATTTTGAATAACAGACACTGAGCCTTCACTCAGCAGTTCCAAACTTTGTAGGATGTATGCTACCTGTCCTGGCACCACAGTCTTTGACATGTATGGAGACTCTCCCTCCTGTCATAGTTAGTTCTGTGTTTTGGGGCTGTCATGCCTGGTACGAGGTGTGACCTTGTAGTGCTAGGGTGCTCTTGTGAGTCTTGAACCTGTTGTGTATTACTGCACAGATATCAACATCCTCACTGCAGAGTCGAGTGTGGACAGCATGCAACTTGCAGTTGACATGTCCATCATTGAGTATCAATACTTACATTTTCTTATCCCCTGTGCTACCTATGTAGGTGGCCTTCTGTTGACAGCCTCACCACCAGTATGCAAAGATGTGCAGACATTACACTATGGTAATTACTATGGGTGTACAAAACAATACAATGACATTCATACTGTTACTGCACCAGGCATGCTGGGATATACCCACAATGATATCATTACACTGTACTGTTGACAACATGATACTATTACTACACTTCTATGTAGTCACCTTGTGCATCAGCACCATGTTAACCTGTTCCTGCACTGATGTTACAGAATGCAGGAGGTGGCACAGTTTCATCATATGCACAGGGTGTGTACTTGGTATGCCTGAGTCTGCCACTGATACAACCAACTGACATGTCTGTGTGTGTGTGTTGGTGAGGGACAGCAGTATAAGATGGGGCAACGTTGATGCAGTGTGTGCGTGTATGCGGTAGCCCAAGGTGTTATCAATTCGCATGTGTGTATGCATGCACACAGTTCCACCTCATGGCTGCCATATACAGGTGTTTGTGGACAGCCACAGACTGTACCTGCCAGGTCATACAGATCACTTTCTCTGGCCACGGACACGGTACCTGTGCCTGGCAGGGGTGCTATGGACCGTATTAGGTACTAAGCCAGACTGGGTACTGTCATCAGAAGCAGGTGGTTGGTGACTGAAGACAGGTCCCTGTTGGGACTGTCCAGAGCCACGTGCACGTGGTCTCCTGGGGCAGTCTGATGACAGCACAGACCCAGCATTGCTGGGGCTGCTGCTGGCACTATGGGAGCGGCCGCGGGCCTGTTGTCATCTGCGATGGCTGCCAGCTGCTGCTGTTGCTGGCATACACCCACGTCGATGCCTCAACCGTCCACCATTGCCCTGGCTCATGGACATGTAGTTGTGGAACAGATCTAATGTCCCCCCCCCAACATCTGTCAATGACCTCGGTGAAATTACGGATGGCAGCCGCAACATCACGCCTACTGTCATTCATAGCTGTGCGGCATGCTCTCAGCTCCCTCAGACCCTGTCTGGTGTACCGTTCCATATGTGACTGTACCTGCATTACAGCCCGAAACATAGCTGAGGTTGAAAGACCTCTGTGGGCATGTCTGACAGGGGCAGTACGCCCACGGATGCTCCCATGAGAACCCCTGGACATCTGCCTGTGTGGTACCATGTCAGGACCCTGGCCATGACTGCTGTGTGGGGAAGCATGTGCCACCGATACCACATTACCCTGGTCAATGCCCACTGTATCCTGTCCATCACCTAGGGACATTGGTGACAAAGGATGTATTGGCAGGATGACTGTGCACATTGATGGGGTCGACAGCTGTGTACTGTCAATTGGCTAACCAACAACGGACCCTGGCACACCTCCCTGTGCCATTACACAGGTATCATCATTATCACTATCCACGGCAGCTGATTCAGGTTCCCTGCTGCACAACACCAGAGCAGCACCAGAACCTATGGGAGTAAGACAGTAAACACAGTTTACAATGTGTACACAATGTCACCACTGATGCACACATGCACACAGGGCACATGCACACATGCACACATGCACACAGGGCACATGCACACATGCACACAGGGCACATGCACACATGCACACATGCACACAGGGCGCTCATGCACACATGCACACTCCTCAGTATATGAAATATCAACACACAGACACAAACACACCTGCAATCAAACACATAGCACTACTGCTTCAGCCTATTATTACTATTAGTATCAAGAGTATTGAAGGTATTGTTATTACACACTCACCAGCATGGATAGGCTGCCTTGCTGTTACACCAGAGGGACCTGCAGAAATGAGACATTTATTGTCAGTGGGCACAACTGTGCCATTGATACTGTGAGTGTGATACAGTTCAGTAGTACAACAGTTGGCTTCCACAGGTCTACTGCTGATATTGAGAATATCACTCTTGCACAATAATTACCAAGATAACAGCTACAAACCGAGGACACACCTCACACATGCATAAACTAACAGTGTACAGAACAGTCAACTATACATATGGCATGTTACCTGCATGCTCCGAGTCCTGCTGCTAGGTGGCTCCAGCCTCCATCATTACGCATGTATGCTGCTGCTGTTGTTGCTGTTGGGCTGGAGCCACAACACTTAGGAGTAGTCCCTCCAGTCTGGTGAGGGAGATGTATAGCCACCCCACCATCTGTGGCAAGCTGTTGCCTGTGGATATCCGACGCACGCTGATGGACATTTCTAATTAAATCACTGCAGTGATGGCGTACCTGCTCATATGTCCAGTTATGTGTGCCTATGTCATTTACCCGACGGACCAGGTCTTGCCACAGTGCAGCCCTCTCCTGCTGGTTCTGGCTGGTGTGGGAAAAGAGTATTGCGAAATCCCGCACCAGGCTCTGGTGTATCTCCTCATCCTCCACAGCGGAGTACACAGGGTTTCGCTGGTGAACCATAGCCCTGAAAAGGAAAAGAAAAATATGTCAGCAATATATGTCATCAAAATATGGCACACATAATACATATAATACTCGACTGTAGTGATATAACTTAACCCCCATATATAGCATCTGTCTGTCTATTGGGGGATACACATGTAAATGACCAGATATCAGTGCTCAGCTAACAACTGTGCAACAGTACCTGGCACACTCCACACGACAGACTAGTATACTCCAGCAGTCAGCACACTGGTTCAGGTCCAATGCACAACCTCACACTGGGGGTTTGTATCAAGGTACTGTATGGGGAACATTATCAACCCATGCACTGCATGCAATGCACGTTACATATTTCACTGGTAATGCACACTACTCTTACTTGCCATAACCCTACCTACACCACAGTCACATACAGGGTAATACAGCACAACATATGGCAATGTAGTATGTTTTGATCACAATACCTCACACATCTGTCTCTGGCCTCACACCAAGGACACACACTACCATGACAGACAGACAGTCATGGTGAGCAATCACACCAGTACATAACATGCACCCAGTCACTGGCACACTCATTCCACCTCACATATTTGGTTTGTAATGGGTTTGTGGGTGTGCATTGTGTCTTAGGTAGTAGTATGCTATTGGCCCTGGGCCTACAGCAGCATACCTGCCCCTTGTGACACATGTGATGTGATCGTACCTGCTCCTGTCAAACAGTTACACAGGGTGACTCATATGGCATATTACCTATCTGCATAACATTCAGCAGGGGTATGTCTGACATCTACTCATGGGGAGCCTTGTTTCTTAATGCTGTGTGGTTTACTCCAGTGTATGTCTTATCTGTGGGTAGGGACCTGTACCACCACCATGTGCTCTTTACTGCGGTGACAAGAACGACAGACATAGGTAATTTGGGTTGTGGATGTTGTGAGGTGTTACCATGGTTGTTGGACAACTGTCATGGGTGTGACTTAACTATGTATATCCAGCAGTGGTAACCTCTATGTAGGTAGTCTGGGTGTGCTCTGTGGTCTTGTCAGTCACTCTGCATAGGTAATGTGTTTGAGTGCACTGACACAGTTACTTACGTATGACTGTGCCCTTCTCCATATCTGTAGCTGTCATGGGAGGTACATACCGTGTAGGACATTGTGGGGTGTAGAGGGGTGCAGTGACCTACATGTCCATAGCTGACACACCATGTCTGCTGACACATACCATGTACAGATATTACAGGACTAGTGTGCCACTGTGTATATCAATGGGGAGCCTATTGTACACTTGTTGCCCCTGTTCCCCCTGACACATGCAGTGGTAGGCAGGCATGCACATATGTGGTGGTTACTGGTGTCAGTGTTTTGGAATGGGGTATGGTACTCCAGTATCCACACTGGTGTTCACTCCATGCCTTTGTCACCAGGCACCTGTTGCAATACATCTGCACACATGTGCCTCACTCAGTATATATATATATATATATATATATATATATATATATATATATATATATATATATATATATATATATATATATATATATATATATATATATATATATGTGTGTGTGTGTATGTATATATATATATATATATATATATATATATATATATATATATATATATATATATATATATAGAGCTATAGATATAGATATGGGGAGAGAGGGGGAGAGAGAGAGACAGAGGGAGAGAGAGAGTGAGAGGGGGTGGGACAGAGAGAGAGAGATAGTCATATACAGACATATCTGTAGACAGTCAGATCTGTCTGTATATGTATATGTATCTACATATATCTATATATGTATGTGTGTATTACATATATCTGTACGTACATATTCTATCAATCTCGATGTCTGTGCAGTAACTGAAACCTGATTCAAGGCTCCTGTGAGCACCCCAGCGCTACCAGGCTATACCTCGTATCATGCTTTTCGGCCACAAAACTCGGGCCAAACCATAAAGGGAGGGGGAGTGTCCATATTCATCATGGACACCCACACCTCCAGGTTAGTGGCGACACATGAAGCATCAGAGACCATCCAGGTGCAACTAACCGTAGGCAAAACTGCTATACAACTGGTAGCATGTTACAGACCACCCTCCCAATCTCAGGAACCACATTCAGCCTTCCTGAAGACATTGGAGGATATGAATGTCTCACCAAACACCATCATATTGGGAGACTTCAACTACCCTAACATAGACTGGGTGCATTATTCTAGCCCAAACACCCTAGCCCAAAGGTTCCTGGAATTCATAAATTCAAATGCAATGGTACAGCTAGTCACCTCTCCCACAAGGGGAGATAATATACTAGACCTGATTATCACAAACATGGGGACAATGTGCTCCACACTGGAAGTATACCCCTCACTAGTGAGATCTGACCACAAACTAATCACCCTGGATATACATATCCCACTTCCACCCCCAACACAAAAGACTACAGTGAAAAACTTCTCAAAAGCCGACTTTACACTTCTTAAAACTGAGATGGTATCCTTTAAGCCCACTGGGCCAGTGGAAACCACATCCCACAATGCAGAATCCTTCACAAATGCTTTCTACAGACATCTCCAAGAATGCATGGATCATGCAATCCCAAATAAAACCAAGACCCTCTCCACCAAGGGCAGGCGTCCTGTCTGGTGGACCCCAGCCATAAACAAATTGTATAACAAAAGAAGGTAGCTACTGCATGACAGATCAAAATCCCATAAAGAGAAGACATCTGTGATCAGCACTAGTAGAAAGCTACATTCTCTCATAAAAATATCCAAGGCCAACTTTGAGAGAAATATCGCTAATGACACTAAAGATAACCACAAGGCCTTCTTCTGCTATGTTAGAAACCTGGGCGGAAACCCTCAGATATGTTCAGAGTTAATGCACAATGACAAAACATACACTGAACCCACAGATATTGCCAACATTATGGCAGACAGGGTCAGTGCAAATTTCTCCCCTCCCTCACCCCCAAAAGAAGAAATACTTATCCTAGCTGAATGTAACCTCCCTGTCATCTCAGATGTCCAGGTGAGAACCGCCCTCAGCAAAGCTAAAAACACAGCATCACTGGGACCTGACGGTATCCCAGGTTGCATGCTACGTGAACTCCAAGAGGAGCTAAACCCGCACATAAAACTGCTATTTAACCATAGCCTTATTACAGGATATGTACCTGAATGCTGGCGTACAGCAACAGTAGTCCCACTCCACAAAGGAGGCACTTCTACAGACCCTGGTAACTACTGCCCCATAAGCTTAACCAGCCTGGTCTGCAAAGCTATGGAAAGAATCATTATGGAACTCATAAACAGAGACATTGGGGACTTACAGACACTTGATCCCACCCAGTTCGGCTTTGTAAAGGGCAGATCCTGCCTTTTGAACCTGGTTGACTTTTTCGAAACAGTCACTAGAGCCATTGATGAGGGCAAAGCAGTCCATACAGCCTACCTGGACTTGGCTAAAGCTTTCGACACAATACCTCACTCCGGCATCATAGACAAGCTCAACAGCTGAAATGTAAATCCATATGTCACAAGATGGGTTGCAAACTGGCTAAAGGATAGAACCCATAAATTCAAAATCGCTGGAGCCATGTCAGACTCAAAGCCAGTCACAAGTGGTGTCCCACAGGGCTCTGTCCTGGGACCCCTCATGTTCGGCATTTATTTCTCAGATGTGGAAGCAAACATGGGAGGGTTGTGGCTGACAAAGTTCGCAGATGACTGCATACTAGGCGCCATAGTCGATACACCAGCTGACACATACATCCTACAGAAAGGCCTCACTGAAATGGACAACTGGTGCCGGAGTCATGGCCTTAAACTAAATGCCAAATAATGTATAGTCTTCCCCACAAATTATCACATAGACAGTAACCCACTGAGTATGGAAAAAGTAATCAGAGACTTGGGGACCAAGTCGATAGTGACCTCTCATTTGACACCCACATTGCCAAAGTGTTTAGAAAGACTTTCTACCTTGCCCACCTTATCATGAAGGGATTTACATCCAGCTCAAAGGAGGTCATTGTACCCCTTTACTCCTCCCTCATCAGGCCCATGAATGAGTACTATGCCCCATTTGGTATGTACCTCACCTGGCACTTGCAACAGCTAGAGAGACCCCAAAAGTACCTCACCAACAGGATCAAGGGTCTCCAACATATGTCATATGCTGTAAAATACCAAACAGTCCACGGACTCCTTGTACCAGCAACCAGACAGAGTCGTTATCTGAACGCAAATTTATTTATTTGCTAATGAGCACTTGTTTTTTAGTAAGCCAATGCCCATTTAGCATAGGACCATATATTAATAACATTTTAATATATAACATTTTTGTTGAGGGTTCTTGTTTCAACCAAACAGTTTCTTTAATAGCAATAGACACAAAATAAATAATAAAAAAGATCGCTTAGAAAGTAGAGCTATGGAACTGGTTGGTTATTTTATAGTTGAATCAGTTAGAACCATTAACATTATATGACTATATAATTTTAACTACTGAGTTTTGAATTTGTTTTGTGGTATGATAGCATTTGTTTTATACAAAATTGGCATTGTTATGCTATACAAACTTAATGAAAGTGAATACAATGAGTTTTTAATTTATGTGATGTCACTTCCTTTTAGAATTTTATAAAAAGAGTGTGCAAAAGTTTTCATTGTTAATGATTTTCTCTGAGGAAGCCACGTTATTCAGTGGCGAAAACGCTTGTAAAGTAAAATAAATTTGCGTTCAGATAACGACTCTGTCTGGTTGCTGGTACAAGGAGTCCGTGGACTGTTTGGTATTTTACAGTGGTTTGGTGTATTTTTTGGTTTTTAACTATATGTCATATGCTGTCAGACTAAAGAAACTCCAGCTCTATTCAGTAGCACACCGCCTACTTAGAGGTGATCTGTGCCTGAAGTACAAGGCCATGTCCAATCATGAATTGATGGACATGCTCCACCTCATAAAATCCAAATCCATCAGAACCACGAGAGCTAAAGATTTAAACCTCAGCACAAATATGAATAGGACATGCTGGAGAGACAGATTCATAACTCAGAGGCTTCCCATACTCTGGAACAGAATCCCAGTTCATGTTAGGCAGAGCCCCTCACTGACTCTCTTCATGAGAAATCTTGACGGGTGGATGGGAGATCATAGGTTTACCCCAGGGGTCATCTCTGTGTCACTACTAGACAGAGGCACAGTAAACTAATTCTATTATGTAAGGGAGTCTTCACTGTGTCACTACTAGACAGAGGCACAGTATTCTAAATCTATTCTGTACACTTTTGTACCATTACATGGGGTGGCAAAAGCCACATCACTATGGCTGGGCTTATAAATGCCCCAGGGCAGATAGCCTAGTACTAAACTATGAAACTGTGAAACTATATATGTCTATGTATTTCTACATCCCTCTCTATCTATGTATACATATATGCATATTATATATATATATATATATATATATATATATATATATACATACATATCTCGATATACATACGTATACACATGATAGATATATATATATAATCCTTTTTAGTTCCACATATGTATACACACACTAACGTACTGATGAACATCCATTACTGTACAACCTGCATTGTACATTGCACTACAACCTACATTGATATGTGCACATAGCTACCTTCACATACATATGTATGTACAGCCTTCAGTGACAGTTGCAGTATGTCCCCGGCCCTATGCACATCTTCATATACATAGATACAGACCAATAACACATATGGAGGGTTCACAGTATGTAGACTATTATATTAGTACTTTACATTACCTGTGTTTGTTGCAGCTGTTTGCGTTGGCTTTCAGATAGTTGGCCTGCTGTCAACTTGTTTGTTTTGTTTTTATATTTTTTTTTCTTTCTTTCTCTTTCTCTTTCTCTTTCTCTCTCTCTCTCTCTCTCTGTCTCTACCTCCAGAGGGTGCAATGAAAGTATTGCATGTGTGGACTGGGAGTACAGGATGCTTTTGTAGGTATCTGCACATGCCTATGTGATAGCCTCTGCACCAATTGTTAGCCAGCATTTACTAATTGCATGCAGCCTGTTGTGTAGTGATTGCAGTTCTCACTGTGATTCCAGGACAGTGCTATAAAAAGGTTTGTTAGGTAGGCGTAGCCCTTTCAGATTATCAGGGTGGGGACCATGCTGGTATGCTGTGGACACTGTTCTGTGAGTGTAAGGGTTGGTATGTCTCTCATATTTCAGGCTGTGTTGTAGACACTGCAATGCATGTTGTACTGTAACCTGAGTATTCCTTCCTCCAGTTTCCTCTTCTCAGTGTGTATGTAAACTGACACCTACGACTAGTAATACTGTGTATATGGGTGTGTGTGCTTTCCTGTGGGAATTGTGGTGTAACTGGTATATAGCAGTGGCTCTTGCAATCTGTTGCTATGGCTTCAATATTTGCCCTTTACATTCACTCCTTGTATGCCTGCTAGGTGTCTTTCCTGTAATGTGTTGCTATGGCTTTCCTATTTTCCATTTACATTCACAGCTTGTAATGCTTGCTATATCTGTTTGGGCAGCAATTCCCTATGTGTTTGTTGTGGTATGGTGGTACTGCATGCAGTGTGTTCTGGCCATGGTGTGGGCCTTGACACTTAGAAGGGTATTTGATCATGCTGCTGAGCAGGCCTCAGATACTCTCAGGTGCATCTTTTATCAGCCTCATGGAATGGTACATATCAGTGGGATACACCCATGAAATATTCTGATATTCTGCAGTTGTGACTGTGGGTTATTTTGAGCATATGTATTACTACACCATTTGTGACGTGCAAGTGGTGCATACTTTCAGTAATTCATAGTTACCATTACATGTGTTGTAACACCTTTCTGCCTACTGTTAGTACATTTCACAGGGAGTCAGTGGGGCACAGCTGACATTTGTTTTCAAATCAGGGACATCCCTGTAACTCAGTCACAGTTGCTATGTCTGGGCTCTTAACTATTCAACTATGGCAGTGTTTATCCTGCTCTGAGTATGTGTGTGGCTTGCCAGGTGCTACTGTGACATTATTACCTACTAGCTACCAACTAGCATGGCTGTTTCTCTTCACACAGTACTATTTTACAAATCCACTAGATTTGACAGTAAATATTCATGACATGCTTTGTGTACTAGACTTGCTATATTCCCTTTACATTAATTCCTACTATTTCATGATATATTTCTTTCAGCACAATGTTCTTGTATAGCAGTCATGGCTTAGTGGTAAGTCATGCAGACTACTGTTTCCAAGGTCCTGGGTTTGAGACTGACAGAGGAATTTTATTTTGCTGCTGAGCAAACTACAGGCCTTGTCATTCAGAGTGACTAAGGCACTTTTAATCAGTTGTAAGCGGGTTAGCGCTGGTTTGCATGGAGCTCACGCATGCGCACTGTCGCTTAGCTTCACGCACACACGCTTAGCTAAGTGCACAGAAGCGCACACCCACTTACTACTGCTTAAAAGTGCTTACTCTTGCGCACACCCGCGCTAATTTCTTTTAAAGAAAAGAAAATGGGGAGATAGGAAAGTGGTGAAAAAGGGGGCACAAAGAGGGTAGGACAGTAGGAAAACAAGCTCGGGATTTGCAGGAGGGATGTAGAAAAGGCCCATAGCTGCCCATTTCTTTATCAGCAACAGCTGTGCATATGTTTGTAATTTGGTGTGAAATTTGAAACCTTCCACCCCTGAGAGAGGGGTGAGGACAACAATATTTGTTGTACAGCCAATTGTAATTGCCAGTTTACATGTCCAGCAGACGTGTGCGAAATGGGCAGCTATGTATGGGGCGTAATTTTTTTGTGGGAACAGAGTGCCCTTTTTTTTTTTTTTTTTTTCAGGTGAGAGTGGAATGTCAGGTACAGGAAGTAGGTATAAATGGGGAGGTAGGTAGGGGAGGTTAACAGACAAGACAAACAAGACGCATACAGGGGTGGTGTATGACACATGTGGGGGGGTACACAATTGACGGGGACGGATGTTTGGATATCTCGAGCCTATGAGCCCACAGATGGCAACAGTGGAACTGAGATCCCCACCCATGGGCAGTTGCCACTGTGCCTTCACTGCCCAGGATGGGGCTGTGCTGGGGGCTGTGTAGGACGGGCAGCAGGCACGCCCGTGAGTTGTGCCACCCGTGCCTCAAGCTGGTGTAGGGGCCCAAGCACAGCATGCCTGATATCCCTACACACCACAGTCCGGACACTACGGAGAGTGAGTGGATGTTCTCCTCTGGCCACGCTTGCAGAGGGGGGACGAGCCCCATCCCCTGCAGCGCTTCCACCCACAGGTGGCACAGGGCCACCGGACAAGGGTCCGGCCTGGGCACTACTGCCAGGTGCACTCGCCAGCTGAGGTGGGAGAGGTGGGTCCACTGGAACCCGCCTTCCCTGTCGTCCTATGTTTTGCATTATTTTATGACAGTTTGGGTTAGTAACATACAATACCATTCACAATTAGTTGTAACAGCATGCATTAGTATTCCCATTAACCAAACACCCATAAATTCAAGCCATTGAACAGCAAGCATAACACATGCATAATTTGAACAACAATACACAATCCAACAACATGCAGGGTTGATTGATGGCAACAGGCCATCAGGTTTGGATGTATGAACAGGGCACATGCATCAATGTACATGCAAATATGTATGAACCAACTTGGACAAATGTCCAGGGGAGTTAATTGTGAATACACATACCCATTTCACGTGGAATGGATTATTTGTGGTTATAGGGTAGGGTGAAGAAATATTTCATTAACAACTTCAAATACCTATACATATGCTGTACATTTCTACTAGCTGCAGATATATACACACTACAGGTCTGACTACAGTTTCCTATGTGTAAACTTACGCATGTTGGTGATGGGAATGTTACTGCTACATTAATATACATTGCATTTTTATTCATACACATTCATATCTGGCTCTGTTCAGCTACAGCATCCTGCTACATTTGCTTTATATGGCTCTAGACAACTGTGGATGTTTGGTATTTCATACAACCATACTATCTGCATATTGCAAACATACAGCAACATATCCATATTGTGGGACACACATTCCAGCTTCAGTACTTTATTCCACACATTTCACTGTTTGGTTGTGCCTGTCACATTCATTTCATTCTGTACTGACTGCAGTATACTTTATTCAGGAGTTATTACAACTTTATTGGTGGATTCATACCTCTTTCTCACACTCTCACTTGTTTTATTTTTACAATTCAGGATGGTACTTAATTCTAGGCTTTATTGACATGTTTTACTTGGTTACAACAATCCTTTCCAACAGTCTCACTTGTGTCATGTTTCAGATTTTAAACGGGGATATATTTCACACATGTGTTTTACTCAGCTTGTGTAGCTGTAATTTACAGCCTGTTGCAGGTTATGTACTATTACATTACAGGTGGAACATCTTTATTTCAGACTTGTTTAATTTTTTTTTTGGATTACAGGTTGCATCACACTTATGTAATCACACAGTACTAGCAGAATCTCTCTTACACTGTTACTTGCACTTTCTATTAATAAGTGACTACACTGCACTCTTTTGCAAGCTGTCATACTTATATTTTTTAACAGTTACAGGGAGAGAATTACTAACCTTCCTGGTGGCGCAACCGCACAAGCCTATCGGCATAGGCTCGACAATTCATGGAACGGACACCTGCAGCTGTAATATAAATGAAGTAATATTGGAATACACATCTCCATAATATCAGCTAGGTTAATTTCTTACATAAATAATTACATGTAACTTACTCAGTGGTGGGGCATTGGGCATTTGCCGGGCCTCCTGGATCCAACGGTTCAGTTGGTCCTGCTTCCGTCTCTTCAGGTCCGCATGGTGGTGATGGACCTGTTCACCAGTCCTTGGTATTCCTGTGGCACTGGTGAGATCATGTGCCAACCGGTTCCATGCCTCAGCCTTGTATGCTCCCCACAGGACCTGGTCCTGCATGAGTTGGGCCTCATGATCATGGACAAAGAGCCAAACCATATATTTGGACTCCTCAACGCCCCACCTCTGTGTTCGGAAGCAACTACCCTGTCCTACACCTGCCATCCTGACTGCAAATCGATTCCACAATCAGTTATGCTGTGTATTCCCGCCTATGGGGCTTATATATGCCATTTTTCCCACACTTATCTGTGATTGTCCATTTTGGAAATGTATCAGCTTCACAAAACCTGCTTTGTCATGCTTCTCTTTCCATTCATTCCTATATATATGCTAATACTGCATTTCTAAGTGCAACTGTCATGGCTTAGTGGTTCAGTACTTTGACTATGGTGCATGATATCCTGAGTTTGAGCCTGGCCATTGCTTTGTTTTTTTTTATGACTGTCTACACAAGCTAGGAGGTGTGTCTGTGTAAAGGCAGTTTTGATACAGCTTGCTCAACGTTGTCCGCTGGTTATCTTGTTGGCGCGGTGCGCAGCTCTGCGCAAACGGGTTACGCTGGTTTACACGTCATTTCACTGTCAGCACGCATATTACACTCAGCTCAGCTACGGGCACACAGTTTCAGTGTGTTATAACACTGCTCAACCCCGGGCACTCATTTTACACCTGTTAAACCACTGCTCAGATATACTCAGCTCGTTAGAGCGTAGCTCAGCTATAGGCACTTCTGACATTTTATTTTTTTTTTATTATCTCACATTTCTTCAAAATACATGGCCCATTTCATTACATTTTACATAAAATATAATTTTATATATGTACATATATGTCAGGGAATTGTTTCATGCTTATTTCACTAGAAATAAAAATTGATGTTGTGGGGGCTCGAACCATGACTGCCTCGTCTTCAGCCGACATCTCTACCGCTACGCTATTGCTTCTTGGCTTACTTTGCATATTTAGATCTTATATGCTTTTCCACTGACTGCTAACTGTGGCTAAGTGACGGGCACGCCCGCGCAAACGAGCGCAATTACGGGCAAACATCTTTAGAACTTATAAAAAAAAATATAACATGTTCATTCTTACTTTTTATGTTTATACTCTGTGGGGCCATGTGTTGTGTTGTGTTTGTTGACATTTACGTGGACTCTCTCGTGGGGGTTTACTTTCGGGACTGTCCCTCTTCTGGGGGCGTGTCCATTTGCAGGACTCGCCCTGCGGACACGCCCCCTACTTTCTTACACGGACCGTGTTAGCCTTGGGTATGAGTCAGCATGCCCTCATGAATATGCATGGCATGCTGACGTCACACCGTTTAACTGCAGCCTCCGTGTAAGACTTGTAACTCCTTTGTGAATCCTGCCCACAGTCTTGTATGGGAGGCTAGTTAGCCACAGGACTGCTCTTTTGGAAAAGTCTATTCTATATAACTATATATTCTATATATGGAAAAGTCTATTCTATATAACTGCATTGTCACCACACTAATTTCATTTTCAGGTTATAATATCAATTACTTCATATAAGTCGGGCAGTACCCGCGAAACCTGGATTTTGCAAGAGAATGTGAATCCTGGGCTGATATTAAGTGTACATGTTAACATGTATTATCATTTGTATTTATCATTGTGTGAAACTGGTAGCATTCTTAGCTATAGTTGATAATGAGAAGTTATGCACCTACCATAACGTTCCATGTTAGTTGTCTTCTTCTCGCCTTCTTTCTTGCTGGATGGCTTCGGAGCCGATCCTCGGCTCCGACTCGGCCAATACTAAAGCTCAAGAGCTAATTCCACCGGCTCGAGGCTCCCCTATATCCCACAATGCTAAGCAGTAACTACTCAGATCTCGTTTGATAGCTAAAACCAAGCAGTTCTAGTCTCCATAGTATGGAGAAGAGAGAAAAAGAACCCACCTCTATATAAACCTGTATGTAAGCTACCACAAACATAAAAGGGAGAATAGTGGTGGTAGAACATGTGGGAAGGAAGCCCCAAAGGAAGATCCCAAAAATTCATATCGGTCTGTCCAGGCTGGGGGGAAGGAGGGTGGGATGCAAGAAAGAAGGCGAGAAGAAGACAACTAACATGGAACGTTATGGTAGGTACATAACTTCTCAATGTTAAGTTGTCAATCTCGCCTTCATTCTTGCTGGATGGGAACGCGTCCCTAGCACCTTACCCCGGGTGGCTTATCAGAACAGACTCTTGAGAACAGTGGAACCAAAGTTGGCATGGTTTCTGGAGGCCATATCCAATTTGTAATGCGAGATAAAGGTATGAGGAGAAGCCCAAGTGGCTGCTACACAAATGGAATCTATTGGTAGCCTGTCCTGAAAAGCTACATATGTAGCTAATGCCCTGGTTGAATGAACTCTAGGTCTTGAAGGCAGTTTTTGATGTCTGATTTCATAGATGAAGGTAATTACAGATGTAAACCATCTTGAAAGGGACACTTTAGAAACTGGAAGGCCCAATTTCCCTTCTGCATAAGACAGGAAGAGCTGGTCAGATTTCCTGAACTGTTTAGTCCTATCTAAATAATATCGAAGTTGGCGATGAACATCTAGAAAATGTAACTTTTGTTCCAACCTGTTGGAATAATCAGGGAAGAAGACAGGGAGATTGATGGCCTGGTTTAGATTTGCCTCAGAGGAAACCTTAGGCAAGAAGGATGGATTAGCCCGGAGGGACACCCTGTCTTTATGGAAAACTAAGTAAGGAGGACGACTGCAAAGAGCATGAAGTTCAGATACCCTTCTAGCTGATGTTATGGCTACTATAAAAAGTGTTTTCCATGAGAGCAACTTAAGAGGGCATGAAGCCGCAGGTTCGAAGGGGGGGAGAATCAAGGACGCTAGGACCAAATTCAAGTCCCACTGAGGTGTGGGATCTTTGATTGGGGGTTTGAGCAAAAAGACACCTCTTAGAAAGGCTTTGCAGAGTTTATGGGACATGATACTGGAGTCCGAGACACCTACATGAAAGTTAGATATAGCAGCTAGTTGTACTCTAATGGTAGATGAGGAAGAGCCTAAATGAAAGAGCTCTGCCAGGAAGTCTAGGATAGACTGGATAGGTGCAGTGAAGGGGTTTATATTTTTTGATGCTGCCCAGAAGGAAAAACGTTTCCACTTACTATTGTAAATCCTTCTGGTAGAAGACTTGTGAGAGGCTATCAGGATGTTACGGACCGAATGAGAAATTAAGGGAAGCCTGGCTAGGGTAGGAATCAGAGAAACCACGCTGTGAGGTTGAGAGATTGGAGGGAGTAGTGCAGCTGGCCCGACTGGTGGGTCAAAAGATCTGGCACTGGGTCCAGATGCCAAGGCTGCTCCAAGAGGTAATGATGCAGGAACGGAAACCATATCTGTCGAGGCCAGTAAGGGGCAATGAGGATCACAGTGACTCTCAAGGCGATAGCTTTCTGAATTAATTGAGAGATCAGTGGAAAAGGGGGGAAAGCATACAGAAGTCCCCGGGGCCAATCGTGGACTAGAGCGTCTCTGATGGGTTGGCCTGGTAGAGGGAAGAGGGTGAAGAAATCGTGACACTTGCTGTTTTGGGGAGTAGAAAAAAAATCGCAGCAAGGCCGGCCCCATCTTCAAAAGATTTCTTCCAGCACTGATTTGTTTAGAGACCACTCATGAGGCATGAGAATAGCTCTGCTCAACTTGTCCGCAATCACGTTGGACTTCCCGGGAATGTGCATTGCTATCAGAAACCACTGAGAAGAAATCGCCCACTGCCAAAGTCTGAGTGCCTCTCGACATAAGGGATAGGACTTGGATCCGCCCTGTTTGTTGATGTACCACACTACGGACATGTTGTCCATCTGAATTGCAATAGTCCCTGTGGGAAGAGAGTCCTGAAGAGCTTGCAACGCTAAAAGCACTGCTCTCATCTCTAAGACATTTATGTGCAAGTGGCACTCGAAAGATTGCCATGTGCCCTGGACTGTCCTGCCCTGATAATGCCCCCCCCACCCGATCAGGAAGGCATCCGTTGTCACCGTGGCGATTGGGGGGGAGGGATGAAGGGTCTGCCCTGAAGAACTTGAGGTGATGTCATCCACCAAGACAGGTGATTCTTGCATGATTGGGTTAGCAGAATGATGTGAGACATCGGGAGCTGTTGGAAGGACCATTGGGAAAACAGCATCCACTGGAGGATCTGCATGTGAAAACGAGCTAAGGGGAGGAGTGTAATGGTAGCTGCCATGAGTCCTAATACCTTCAAGACTACCCTGGCTTTGATCTTGTTGCATTGAAGCAGGAGGTAAACGTGTTTGCGGATATCTGATACTCTTTGCTCTGTCAGTCTGGCAGAAAGATGAACTGTGTCTAAGGTGGCGCTTATAAAGGTAATAGATTGACAAGGTGACAAGGCAGATTTTTCAAAATTTACTGAAATGCCTAGAGCTTGGCAAGTTTGAATGGTGAAGTCTCTGGAGAGAAGAAGTTGACGCCTGGGGGTGGCGATAAGGAGCCAGTCGTCCAAATATGGAAACACCTGGAATCCTTGACATCTCAAGTGAGCCCCGACCACTGCCATACATTTGGTGAACACTCAGGGGGCTGTAGTGAGACCAAAGGGCAGGGCTCTGAACTGGTAGTGACTGGCTCCCAGCCTGAAGTGGAGAAACCTCCTGGATTGTCTGTGCATTTTGATATGGTAGTACGCATCCTGAAGGTCTATCGAGCACATCCAATTGTCCTGACCCAAGAAGGGCAGAATGGACTGTAGTGTGACCATCCGGAATTTTGTTTTCTTCACATACTTGTTTAGCTTACTGAGATCCAGTATTGGTCTCCAGTCCCCTGTTTTTTTTGGTACCAAAAAGAATTTGGAGTAGATTCCGAATCCTTGCTGGTCTGCTGGGACTGGCTGGATAGCTCTTTTTGACAGCAGCTTTGATATTTCTAACGCTGCTTGTTCCCTTAGCCTGGGTGGAACGTCTGGAAGGGATCCTTTGGGTTGGGATGGGATGTGAATAAAGGGGATTTTCTAACCCTCGGATATGATCGACTGTACCCATTTGTCTTGAGTGAGGGAAAGCCAGGCTTTTGGGTACAGTGATAATCTTCCCCCGACTGCCTCCGAAGGTGGACAGCTGGGCAGCTCCTCAGGGATGCTGAAGAGGTTTGTCAGAAAAAGTCTCTCTGCTACCCTGGTTTTGCGGACCACCTCTGCCCCTAGGGTGGTGTCTATTGTTGTTCCCCCCTCTGCCTCTAGAGGGGAATTGACTTTGTGCATCAGGTGAGACTCCTTGTGGTTTGCGGAACCACATTCCCCCCCCCCTCTGACCTTTGGGATAAGGTCTGGAAGGGGTAGAAAAACGGACTCCCATGGCAGAGAGAGTCTTACCTTCCTGCTCGCACCTAGTCAATGTATCCTTCACCTGAGGTCCAAACAATGTTGAGCCATCAGAGGGGGAATTGGTGAAGGATGCCTTGAAAGGGTCCGCAAAATTGCAAAGCCGCATCCAGGCATGGCGTCGTAAAGCTACACCTGTGCCTGCAGCCCTACTCGCCCCATCAGCCGCATATGAGATAAGCCGCATGGAGGAGTTGACAATCGAATTCAGGGTTGCCAACTGGGAGTTCATTTTGTCTTGGAACCCATCAGCTGTTGGATTCTGCATAGTATCACCCATATCCTTGAGTAAATCCCTCTGGAGACGGGTGAAGTGACACAAGTAGTTCAGCGACCACATGGCAAAGGTCGCTGAGGAAAACATCTGCTTACCATACCTGTCCATGGTCCTGGACTCCTTATTAGGAGGATGGACAGGTACCGAAGGATCGGCTAATTCCTTCTTAGTGGCTGCGGCCACCACCATGGCATCAACAGAGACACCTTTAGATAAGAACTGTTTCTCTTTCGGGGCAGTAATAAATTTTGATGGCCTCCTCGGGGTAGGTTCCACCGAATCAGGGGCCATCCAAGCCTTCCTTGCCACCACTTCCATGAGGGGGTCAAAGGGAGGAGACACCCAGGAGGTGGAAGGGCGAGAGCCAAACGCCTCAAGGTAGACCGACTCGTCCTCTGAAGGGTTAAGGGCGGGCCAGTTCCCCCTCTGTTTAAGGATTTCAAGGATGTCAGCAAAAGAGGCATCCTCAGAGGGGGACCGAGGGGAACCTTCAGATTTCTCCAAGTCGGTGTCGGAGGTGATAGACTCAGGGGAGTCAATGTGCTTCCTCTTGCACTGTCTCTTCCGAGGGGGTTCCCCTGCCAGATCAGGAGAAGCCTCGGAAGAAGAGGATATTCCCAATGGGGAAACCTGAGGGGCTGGCTCTCTACAGTCTGGTACAAGGGGATGGGTAGAAACCACCGCAGGCACTGAAGAGGGAGGAGCTGAAGGAGCCGACCGTGGGGTAGACACAGGGTCTAGCACGCTCCACATGACCTCGAAGGCACCCCGATCAGCCAAGGCCGAAGGTCCCCGCTCCGAGGAGACAAGGACCCCCCCCCGGCACCAACAGGGATGGCTCCGAGGCCGATGTCGGAGCCGAACTCACCAGCGCTGATGCTCCCAGAGGGAGAACGGGGTCGGACAAGGGTCCGATGCCACTCGCCCACTCGGAGCCGACGAGGGAAGCCCGGCACCGAGATCCTTCCAAAGAGGAAATCGGAGCAGACGACGGAGCTGAAAGGGAGGGTATCGGCTCCGACGCACCGACAGCCACGGCTCCGACGAGCCCCGGCTCCAAACTCAAAGGAGTCGGAGGAGGAAGAGAAGCAGGGATGGGAATAGCCGTTGACTGTTGAGTAGGGCTATGCAGCATTTGGGCCAGTGCCTCGGACTTGAGAAGTCTACTCACCGCCCTTTGTAAGTCATGGTCAGACAGCCTGGAGGACCGAGAGGAATGGGACCTATGGCTCCGCTCCGACAGAAGAGGGGATCCCAGGGATGAGTGGATG
The DNA here is from genome assembly GCF_019279795.1 of Protopterus annectens. Lineage (NCBI taxonomy): Eukaryota > Metazoa > Chordata > Ceratodontiformes > Protopteridae > Protopterus > Protopterus annectens. The sequence goes on from NC_056743.1 coordinate 1,553,955,733, forward strand.
GAACCGATGGAAGGGGACCTCGACCTCTTCTTAGAAGGTGGCTCCGATAAAACTATCGGAGCCTACTGAGTCTTAGCAACCTCGGCTCCGGCCAGAGCCAAGGTAATGGTTTGAGACTTCAAAACATTGACTCCAGCCGGAGCCGATGTCGAAGCAGCCTTAATGCTCCCAGCGGACGGCTCTGAAGCTGGAGCTGATGGCCTGGAAGTCTTTGGAGGCTTCCTCGACGCAGACTGGGTCGAGGGGCCTTCAGGCTTTAATAAGCCTCGAAGAATAAGTTTATTTTTGCGTTCCTGCAGGACTCTCAGGCTGAATGCATGGCAAATGGCACAGGAGTCCTGCAGGTGCAAAGGTCCCAGGCAATAGACACAAAAGTGTGACCATCTGTCAGAGACATTTTCTGACAGCACGAGTCACACTTCTTTTAAGCCTGAGACCTTGGAGTCTTTAGACATCCCAGAAAAGGAGACTGTATACTAAAAGACACAGACACAACACACAGACACACCCTTTAACCAAAAGAAAACCTCAATCACTCTGAATGACAAAGGAAAAAAGGGGAGTGGGCCAAAGGCCTAGAACTTAAAAAGGGATAAAAAGGGAATAAAAATGAGGGAAACCCGATTTAAACTAAAAGGATACCCTGTGCTATAAACTTAACTAAATAAAAAGGATAGGGGTAGATATTTGAAGTTTTAAACTAGAAAAAACTCACTAACCTGCCAGAGCTGGTAGAAGAAAGCACCTCACAGCTAAGCGGCAAACGAGATCTGAGTAGTTACCGCCTAGCATTGTGGGATATAGGGGAGCCTCGAGCCGGTGGAATTAGCTCTCGAGCTTTAGTATTGGCCGAGTCGGAGCCGATCCATCCAGCAAGAATGAAGGCGAGATTGACAACTTAACATACTTGCATTAACAATTGGAGCTAACCAAATCCTGGCATCTTTCAAAACCTCTTTACAAGAGTACCTTTCTTCGTTCTGGAGCTGATTTTGCACCAAGCCCCCACCCCTTAAATTCTGACTCCCTCTACTTCCTGAATATACTCCTGTCTATCCCAAATTAACACTATCCTACAAAAATATCTTGAGATAACCTAATTGTTCATTTGGCAGAAGTTTTGTATAATGTCATCCTTTCTTTCTTATATTCCTTTTCTCACTCGGTAAATTGTTTGTATTACCTGTGACTAATTGATAAAAATTAAATTTTACATTACTTTAATTGTTTAATGCTTGTGTGTGTTTATGTTTATTGTGGAGCTTTTCTCCTCGGGCTTCCACTGTAAATGGACTCTTATTGGCTCACTGGACTATTCCAGTAAACAAATGCCAAAAACTGGGTGGCCGCGATGGTGCAGCGGTTAGCATTCTCGCCTCACAGCAAGAGGTTCTCCAATTCGATTTTCAGCTGGGGTGCCTTCTGTGCGGAGTCTGGAAGTCCTCCCTGTGGTCATGTGGATTTCCTCCCACATTCAAAGACATGCAGTAGGTGGATTGGACAATTTAAATTGCCTGTAGATGCAAGTGAGTGGTGCAGATGAATTACCACAGCAGGGCTAGCCACCTGGCAGTGTAAACCTTGGCTCGAGATGATTGTCACTGTTGAAGTGACACCTGATTCCATGTGCAGAAATGGGAAAAAAGGGTAGAGTATGGATGGATGGAAACCACTTTTCTAGGTGGCCTAGTATGCCAAACCTCTTTCATAAAACATTTTAGCATGGGAATACATTGACTGGGGATGATCCATGGGCAGACATATAGAAATGGCTGACAAATGAACCTTGATAAAGGTGTTAGAAAGGTCAGAGCATAGCTCACACAAATATTGTAGAACCAGGGAAATGTTAACCATAAAACAGTCCTGGTTCTTGTTTTGGTAAAAAATATAATTTTTTTACATTAGCTATTATATAATTTCCAAGTAGCAGGTTTCTTTGCCTTCATTAACACCTGCAGCACAATCTCAGAAAATAGGCACCTAAAAGTTATTAAAACTCTTATCATCTAGAGAGTTAGTTGAAGCTGTTTCAGGTTGGGGTGTAACAAGCAACCACTATCTTGTATGACTAGGACCAATTTGTGAGGAAGCTTGTGTTAATAGACCCTACCATTTCCTAAAGAAGGATAACTACTGTTGCCGGGGCTAGAATGGAGACCACAATGATCTTTGAAGAGTCAGTCTGAATCTTCGAAATGACTCTGGATACCAGTGATAAGAGTGGAAAAGCATATAGGACCATGTATGTTTCCTTTCCAGGCTTACATGCAAAGAGTCCTGGAGCAGAATATTGACAGTGTGTTGTAAATCGATGTGTCTGAGGTGTTCCCACAGCTGGATGAATACATGGAAGAGCCCCTGATTCTATTTCCTTTTCTGGGGGTCTGTCCTGGTCCTTCACAGCTTGTCTGCCACAATATTTTACTCTGACAGGAAGCAAGATGTCAGTAGAAAAAGATTATACTGTAATTGCCATATCCCAAACTACCATGTCTAATCTGCACAGAGGGTAAAATTGGGAAGCCCCTTGCTTGTGTACCACATGTCTGCAATCATTTGTAGAGGCCATGGGGACTGCAGATGACTGAAATTGTTGAAGGCATTTGTGACTGCCAATATTCCTTTTATTTATTTATTTTTTATCATTTCAAACATTGTACTTTTACCCGCTGTAGAAATCTCTCCCCAGTCAAAGTCTGAGAAGTCTGTTACAGACTGTGCTGGAGCTAGAAGGGAGAACTGGAGAATATGATTCAGATAAAACTGGTCTCTTCAACAAAGCACATTCCCTTTTTACAAATCCCAGAAATGGAATCTCAAAAGTCAGGGGATGTTGAAGTTGGGACTTGAAAGGTTTCAGATACTACTGAGTCTTTTTCATGTGAAGTATGACTAGAGGAATCATACGAATCATAGATGACACAAATTCTGTTTTCCTGAGAAAGTCCCTTGCTGAAGTCCTAAACTGATTGCGAAAGCTCAGCAACAGACATAGATATACTTTTTGTTGCAGAAGAAAAACTCTTTAAATTGAGGTATCTAGGAGACACACTGGGAAAACAATCTTGTGGGAAGGAGTCAAGACTTTTGAATGTCTTCCTGAAACCAGAGTCTGAAGCTCTCTCATCCAAATGAAACTCCTGACACCTTGAAAACGACTCTGAAAAGATAAGAATTTTGTCTAAATATGGAAAAAAAATGTGAATACATAGCCTACTGCAGACTGCAATGCAATCACTGGAGCTAGACACTTTGTATGCATCCTTGGGGTAAGTGAATAACCCAAAGGGTAATGCAGAGAAAGTACAGTTGTGTAAATAACCTTACCATAAAAGTAGATATTCAAATGATCACTGATGAAGTAGCCTAAGCTATGTGGGTTACATCCTGCATAAGATATAACAGCCTGCCAACTTCCAAAGCTTGAGGGCACCTTCCATGCACCCAAACCATTAGTCAAGCTTGAGCTGAACTGACTTAAAAGAGAGGTTTAGGTTCCAAGCCCTTCAGAGCTTTCATGACTACCGAGACAGGGAGGCTAAGCCATTAGTAAAAATTGCTAGGAATTTAAAGAAATACATGTCCATAACCTGGCATAAAACATTCACCAGAAAACAAGAGGGGTTGGGGTGGAGGGTGGAGAGAAGGAGCAGCTATGACAGCATTGATCATTTGAACATCTACTTTTATAGTAAGGTTATTTACACAGCTTACAATGTTCTTCATATTGACCTCTGCTACAGTAGCCTAAGCTATAAGAGTAGATTACCATAGCTTCGAACATATGGGAGATGGAAGGGGAAGGGTCCAGCAGCCCCTGGAGAATGGTCCTAGCAAAGCCTTTCCTAGGTCTGGAGAAGGAATCTAGTTAACTACTTTATAAAAGTATGCACAGAGGACCAACATGCTGCTTCTAGAATACTTCTAGAGTCCAATCCTTTCCAAAAAGCCATAGATGAAACCAAGGCCCTGCCAAAATGAGTTTTGACTCTGCCTGGAATAGTTTTGGTGTGGTGGGGATAACAAAAGGAAATAGGCTGAAACAAATTTCAAATGCTTGTCTAGTATGTGGTGGAAATGACCATTTGAGTGGGTGCAGGAGTAGTCAGAAATGCATATGTCGTGATGCATTGTGTTTCAGGAAACAGGAGTGATGCTTAAAATCCAAGACTTTTTGTAAGGAGTTTATTTTGTGCTTCAGAACAGTTAATAAAAAAGGGAGAGCTGAATAATGAAAGCACTCAATTTGTAATAAGGGCTGCAAAACCAAGAATTCTAGAATTGTTAAGCTTATGGCGCCTAAAGTCATTTAAACACTGTTTAAAAGCTTTACTGAAAATGTGTTAGCAGAGTTTGTCATAGAGAAGGTAATGACCTCAGACAATTATTCAGAGATTGTTTGTACGAGTTTCGCAATATTCATCATCATCAACCCTGTTTTTCCCATTTTGTACATGGGGTTGAAGTGTCATGTTAACTGCCTCCATCTCTTTGAATTCAATGCCACACTCCTGCCTTCTTCGACTCTCATGCCAGTCATAGATCTCTCACACAATCCATCCACCTTTTTGCTGGATGCCCTTGTTTCCTCTTACCTTCTTCCTGTCTGTCCCAAATCTTCTTCACAAGACTGTTTTCTGCTTTTCTGCACATGTGCCTGGACCACCATAATTTGTTCTCTTTGATTTCTTATGCAACTGAAGCTACTTTGGCTTCTGCTCTTATGACTTAATTTCATCTGTCCCACAGTGTGCATCTTACCATCCTTCACAGGCACTTCATTTCCATCACCTCTAGCTTCCCCATCTGTTCTGCCTTTACTGCCCATGTTTCTATACCTTATAGTAGAATTGGTCGCACCACTGTCTTGTACACCTTACTTTTCAGCTTCTTTGGCATTCTTCTATCATAGACTACACCTGACACTATGTCAGTTGGTTGCAGCCCCTCTGATTCTTGCTTTGACCTCTTCATTCAGACTTCCCTTCTCCTCAATCACCCCTCCTAGATACTTTAAGCTATTAACCTATTCCACTATCTTCTCTTCTGTCTCAATTCTCAGCTTCTGATTTCCCAAATTGCTGCCATTACCACTGTCCTATCTATATTTAGTTTCATCCCATGTGCCTTCAGTTTTGCATTCCATTCTCCTATCCTTTGCTGAAGTTCTTGCTCAGAATCTGCCTCTGATGTCATCTGCATACAGCAACTTTGTTGATCTGTCCTCTCTGACCTGTCTGCTGATTTAGTCCATGAACAGATGTATGAACAGCAGTGGGGTCAGAGCTGAACCCTGGGGGACACCCACTCCCACTGGGAACCCCTCTGTGAGACCAAACACTGTTCATACTTTGGGTCATTGTACATAGCCTATGCTGATTCTACCAATGTTTCTGGGACTTTGAGCCACTACAGTACTGCCCAAATCAAAAGGAATCTGCAATATTCTCAGTTAAAAAAGTGTACCAGATTTACTAGGTGACATTGAACCCTACAGCAACAACAACATAGGTTCTAAAGAGGACAATCAAGTGTCTGTTCACTTGAGAATGATATCGGAAGTCCAACATGGCATACAACTATTTCCAAAAACCAATGATACATTAAATGGTTCCTTGGAGTCTGTGAGCGATAAAGCTTTCCTTCCTATGTGAAAATATAAATAAATTACAACTAGCTGTTAATCGAGTTGTACAAATTCAGCAGATGGTAACTCTTTTGCATGAACAGTTCCTGGCAAAGTCTAACCAAATTAAACAGTTTGAAGAAAAAGTTTAGAACCTTGGCTTCAAACAAGAGAAAATAAGTGAAACTATTAGAAAGTACAGTTGTGTCACACTTACCATAACTGTAGATGTTTGAGTAGATCAATGTTGCAGTAGTGCTCCTTAGGTCTTCCTGCATGCATAAACTTATGACTGGCCTGATTTCCAAAATCTTTTCATCCCTAGCCAAAAGATTTCTGGGTATAGGAGGGGCATTGGCATCATCTTCAGGTCTTTGTAGACAGTGAGCAGCAGTCTCGTGCATGAGGACAGCTTGACCCTTCCATATGTCAAAACACGTTTTTGAACAGGAATAGAGTAAGTTATCAGCTATGTATTGGAAATAAAAGTAGAGAATGATGGTGGATAAGAACTACCCATCTGAAGTGCTTTCCTCCTCTCTCTCTCTCTCTCTCTCCCTCCTGTAATGGGGGGAAGGAAAAAGCAGCAGACGGAGGGGTAGGAGGGTGGAAATGTGCACTGCACCACTGATCTACTCAAACATCTACAATTATGTCAAGTGTGACACAACTGTGTTATGGTCTTTGTAGTCAATGTTGCAGTACTGATACTTGGGAGGACTCCCAAACCTACTAGTTGGGGGTCACGCTGTCTGTTAGTCCTTGGGAAAGCAGATTTTGTAGGATGGCATTAGCAACCCTACCCTAGCTCTGGAGATGGTTGCGAAATGGTAATGTTTAGTAAAGATGTGGATGGATGTACATGTGTCAGCTTCCAGAATAGCCTGTATAGGGACACCTTTATGAAAGGCAGTGGTGGCTGCACTGTGTCTGTTGGAGTGGGCCCTGACATGGATTGGTACTGGCTTGTCATGATGGGCATAACAGAAGATAATACACTTGGCTATCCATTTAGAGATAGTCTGTTTGGAGCCTGGTCTGTCTTATTTTCCTTCTGCAAATACCACCAGCAGTTGGTCTGCTATGTTAGAAAATTTTGTCCTGTCCAGGTAGTACCTGATCTGTCAGTTTACATCCAGGAGTACGATATTTGCTCTGCTTTATTCTGTGGGTTAGAGAAGAACACTGCCAAATGAATAGCTTGATTCAGAGAGAGATCTGATATGACTATGATCATAAAGGAGGGATTACTTCTAAGGGCCACCCTGTTCCTATGGAAAACAGTGATGGCTATGAGCAGGGTGGTCTTCCAAGTGAGCATCTTTAGGGGAGCAGAAATTGCTGGCTTAAAAGGTGGTATTGTATTTGTTATAAGACATTGTTTAAATTCCAGCTAGGGATTGAGTTGATCCTGAGCGGGTCTAAGATTTCTGACCCCTTTAAGGAAAAGTTTCAGGTAAGAGTGACAATAATTGGGGGGCAGGTAAGGCAATCAGAGATAGTTGAAGCATGTACCTTAATACTGGAATAAGAAAGTCCCTTGTGGAATAGCCCTAACAGGTATTCTAACACAATGTTTATGCCAGCTAGTGAAGCATTAATGTCTTTGTCCTTGCACCATAGAGAAAACAGTTTCCATTTGGATAAGTATGATTTGCTGGTATTTGGCTTTCTTGCCTCTCTCAGGATTGATAGCACTTCTGTAGAAAAAGTGGTAGTATTTGGGGTCAGAAACCAATCCTCCAAACTGTTAGTTTGAGAGTGCTCAGGTGAAGATGAATGACAGGCCCATTTATCTGGGTGAGTAGGTCTATCACTTGAAGGAGAATGTAAATAGCTCCTCTTGCTGAGGGTCAAGAGGAGGGAGAACTAATATTGCCTTGGCCAGAAGGGGGTTCTGAGTATCATGCTTGGCCTTTCTGGCCTCACTTTGATTAGTACCCTGGGAATCAGGTGAAATGGTGGGAAGGCATAAGGAAAGAGTCTTGTCCATTTGATTGAGAAGGCGTCTACTCTCCCTGTCCCTATCTGTTGAGTTCTTAAGCAAAACCTTTGAAGTTGTCTGCTCTGGTAAGAGGCAAAAATGTCTATACTGGGGTGTCCCCACTGAAGGGCGAGATCCAAGAAGGTTTCCTTTTCAGCATCCATTCATTGGGATCCAGAATGTCCCTGCTCAAGGAATCTGCCGATGTGTTGCTCTGACCCAGGATGTAGGATGCTATCAGTGCCAGTTGCAATTGTTGTACCAAGTGACAAATCTTTATTCCTACATGGCAAAGTGTGTGTATGTGTGTGGGGGGTTAGTTTCTCTGTGTTTAAGTACCACTTAACTGTGGTGCTGTCTGTCCAGTTTTGCAGTGTTCCTGTGGTACAGGTTGTTTGAAAAGCCTTCATCACTAGAAAAACTGCCTGCAACTCCTAGTTTATTCAAAGTTTTCTTTGCTCTGGGATCCTAACTGTGCTCCCCAGTCTACTTCTGAATCGTCTGTCTGGTCTTGTCCGTCTCTCATAGAGAGTAATTAGTGCCTGCATTCAACTTGATGGTGCCTTTCCAACAAAGAAGCTCCCTTTTCAAGCATGGCAGAAGAGGCAGCAGGCTTTCCAGGGATTGAGATTGTTGCTCCCAAGTGTTTTTCAAGAACCACTGAAGTTTCCTCATGTGTAATTTTCCCAGGTGATCATAAGGATGCATGATACCATGAATCTCAAAATACATAAAAATATCAACAATCCACCTTTTAGGCCTATTATTGATGGAAGAAATTCCATATATTATGCTTATGCTAAATTTGTGGATATTAAACTAAAGAAATATCTTGTTACAGAGTCAAATATGTAAAGACTCCTGGGGCTTTTTGCAAGCGGTTAACAATCTGGAGTTCAATCAGGATTTTAACTTTCTGACGACTGATGTCAAGGACCTCTATACAGTAATCCCACAAAGTACAGGATTGGATTGGACAAGGAAATTCCTATTAGGCAAGGGAGCACCAGGGGAAGAGATTGATTTAACACTTAGCCTGCTAGATCTCATTTTGACTAATAATTATTTCCTTTTTGATAGCGAGTTGTTTCTCCAAAAAACAGGGGTAGTGATGGGGTCCCCTTGTGGGGGCACTTTTGCAACTTGCGTAATGGCCCACTGGGAGAATCAAATCTAATTTAAACAAGAAATCTTCATCTCAAGAGTCCAATGGTACACACGGTACCTGGACAATATGTTTTTTACTTTTTAAAGGTAATTTAACAGATGTTGAATATTTCATGGACATATTAACTAGCTTGTCCCCTTTTTTGGATTTTACATACCAATTTGAAACTAAAACTATTGCTTACTAGGATGTTTTGTTGGATAAAGACTTTTTGAATAATAGGTACATTGCTAAGATTTTCTGTAAGCCAACATATTCCAATGACTTCCTCCACTTCAGTAGTAATCATCCCCTTCACCAAAAGAGAGCCGTTGTAAAGGGGCAGGTAGTTAGGGCAGCAAAAATTATTACACTTGATTCAGATTTTGAGGGGGTGTATGAATCTGAAAGAAATGTTCTCAAATAGAGGTTATCCAACCCCTCTATTGGATGAGATCATAATGGAAGTAGGGAGAAAAAGGCAAATAGGCCATTTCCAACCAATTTTTCATAAAGGAGTAGAAAGGCTTGAACAACAACTGGATTTAACTGGAAGTTCTACAGCAATGAATGCTAAAGCAAATTTTAGAACTAGTTTTACCACAGTATTTTCAAATGATGCTAGAGAATTAAGGGCTATTTTGATAAAAAAATGGACCTTTGTTAACGAAGATGGGAATTTGAGAGACAAGTTGGGCTTAGAGCCTAAAATCACTTTTAGAAGAGGTCCTAATTTGAAGGATTTATTGAATAGGAACATTAAACCTTGTGTTCCAAATAAGGGCATGAGAAAGTGTGGCAGATGCTCTCATTGTAAACACATCCTAGTAGCCTCCTCTTTCTCTATAGGGAAAATAAACTATGCTCTGACAGGAAACTATGACTGCAATACCAGGGGGGGTTGTTTATCTAGCTAGGTGTAAACTATGCCCCATATTCTACATAGGGAAGATGGAAAGGCCATTAAAACAAAGAATTTATGAACATCATTATAGCAAGATGAGACAGGATAAAAACAATGCACTAGCAAAGCACATCTTGGAATTTGTTGATCATTCTTTCCATTTTATGGTTATTGAAAAGTTAGAAGTTGACCCTAGAGGGGATCCTTGGGCTTTAAAATTTGAAGGGAGGGAGTTACTATGGCAATTGAAAACAAATGAATTTGCCTATCCAGGACGTAATGATTGGTGCTAACTAAAATGTGTCCTGAAACTAAAATCTTTATTGAGATAAAAAACTTTTATCATGTTAAATATAATCATGTTGCATATATATACAATTTATGAATGACTTTATATATATTTAAAGTTTTATATTTTATAATTACAAATGGGAGGGGTTATTATTTCATTGCTTGTTCATGACTATTTAAACTGTTTAGTATTTTAACAATGTGTCTGATGAAGTTCGTTCATTTTAAGTGGACGAAAGTGCTCACATTAAAAAACTTCAGTGATTTATTGTTGAAAGGAGTGGTGATTATCTTTTAATTATTTTTCTTCTTTGAGTTTTATCCAGCAAAACTGAAAGCCTTTTGGAAGGACATTACCTTAATATTTACAAAGGCATCTGAAGCCAAACATGAGTTAATAATATTGGGAGTGGTATAATTAATTCAGAATTGTCTAGAAACAGACTATACTGCATGTCTTATTACAAGAACAATTTTGGATTTTATTATTTTACACTTTTTTCCTTCTTTATCACATGTGAGGTGGTTTGAAACGTATTCAGCTTAATGCAGCAAGTGTTATCCTTTATTAATTCAAGAGATGAGAATTTTTTTTATTACAAGAGACTGACTGGAGCAATGTCATAGGATAAAAGATAAAAAATAGATGCATTAAATAGATTTGCAATAATTATGGCTCTTCAAATAAAGGAGGTGTCACAATTATTCTGAAACAAAAATGTACATGCCCTATAGGTAAGGTGTATGTGGGAAAGAATGGGAGAATAGTTTTACTAGATCTAAAAGTAAAGCAATATAGGATTACAATAAGCTCCATTTACGCCCCCTTAACCGATCACTCTGATATTTTAGCAAGTATTTCTCATTGATTGCAAGAACTCAAAATATCCATTGTTTTGGGTGGGGATTGGAATGTTGTTTTGAATGTGGACTTAGATTGTTCTTATCCACCAAAGCAATACTCATATCAGAAAAGCTTGGGGATATTCTAATGGATTTTTTGAAAAAGGAAAATTTATTTGATGCATGTAGAAATGTATTTCCACAAGAAAAAAAATCACACTTTTCCCACACACACACACACAGATAAACTAGGATTGAAAATTGATATGTTTTAGTATTAGCAGATTTATTACAAATAAAATATTATGATAATCATATGGTTACTTGAACAGATCACTGTTTTCCTAGCATTTCTTTCTAGAAGATGATAGGAAGTGGTCAGAGTTTAGGAAAAGAAAACATGTTTGACAAAGTATAAGACTGATGAATTTGTTGAATATATATTCACTCAAATTGCTGATTATTGGATTGAAAATAAGGCAGTGACTTCTTTTAAACTGAAATGGGATACCTTTAGTTATATGAAAATAAGACAGTTATGTGCTCACCATAATGTTCCATCTGTGTTGTCCATTTTCATTCTTCTCAACTGATGGGTTGGGATCCTAGAACTCTCAAGCTCCTTCCTTTACCCATAATGCTCCATGAAAACTAATGTAGCTCGGACTGAGTTTACTGCTCTTACATGTAAAAGGCAATGATAGAAGAGAAGGGAAGCTGGAGCTCAAACAATAAACAAAGGTTCTTATACAACTGTTAGATCTCTCCAGAAAAATATGAAAGGGGGGGGTAGGAGGGTGGGAAGTTGAAGAAGAATGAAAATGGAAAACACAGATGGAATGTTATGGTGACTACATAACTTTTTAAACTGATTACATTTTTATTCATTCCTCAGCTGATAGGAGAGTCCCCAGCTAGTTACAACCCTGGGAGGACCTTAAGGAAGGATATTCCTGAGCACTGCTGAGCCAAATGCTGCTGTATTTCTAGAGACAGAATCCAACTTGTAGTGAGCAATGAGAGTGTGGATTAGCAAAGGCTGCCATTGCACAAATATCATCTTATGATGCTCTGGACCAAAAGGTGAAGAAACTGACATAGATCTCATGTTATGGTCCCTAGGAGGCTTGGTAAAGATAAACCCAATTTACCATAGACAAACATTATGCAGTCAGTCAACTATTTGGCCACTGTAACTTTAGAAACTGGACTGCCTAGTCTGGTGCAAGAAAAACAAATTACTGGACAGACTTCCTAAAGTCCTTGCTTCTATGAAGACAGAAACAAAGTTGTCTATGTACATCTAAGAGATGTAACGTAATCTCCTTTGTTTGAAAATTTTGGAAAGAAACTGGAAGATTAGTAACCTGTTTAATATTTGACTCAGAAGCTACCTTGGATAATAATGATGAGTTAGTTTGCAATGATACCCTGTCTTTGTAAAATTAGATAAGGAGGCATTGAAGACAAAGCCTAGAGTTCAGGTACTCTTTTAGCTGTGGTGATAGGGAATAAAAAAATGTTTTTTTTTTCCAAGATAAAAGATTTTAGGTCAATTTTAGCTGAAGGTTCAAATGGAGATTGAGTTAAGGCTTGAAGCATTATATTCAAATCCCATGGTGGAATAGGGTCTGTTAGTGGAGGTCTAAGCAGAAAGGCCCCCTTGAGAAAGGCCTTGCACACTTTAGAAGAGGCTAAGATAGTTATTTTCACCCACGTGAACTTTGGAAATGACAGCCAATTGAACTTTAATTGTTGAGAAACTAGCTCCTTCATTAAAGATTGAAGCTAACAATTCAAGGATCGCAGGAACAGGGGCTGAAAAGGGGTCCATGTCTTTGCTGATGGCCCAAAAAAATAAACATTTTACATTTACTCTTGTAGATCTTTCTAGTAGAAACTTTATGGAAAAATAACAAAATGAGAAGGACGGGGTGGACAGCCTGGGCTGTCAAGCAATCAGTAGAACTGGAGAAACCACGTGATCAACTTGAAGTGAATCATGCCTGTTGGGCAAGACATTAGGTCTGGAACTGGATCCAGAATTCAAGGTGGATGTTGAAGATGAGGTCAGAGGAAAGGGAACCAAATATGCCAAGGACAAAAGTATGCAATGAGGATAACTGTGCCCTTCAACTGAACTGCTTTCTGAAGAAACTTGGTAATTAGTGGTATGGCAGGAAAGGCATAAAGGAGACCAGAGGGCCAATTGTGACCCAGAGCATCTCTCGGCGACTCCCCTGGTGGAGGGATCAGAGCAAAGAACCTGCTACATTTGTTGAGGGGAGAAACAAAAAGATCACAGCATGGCTGGCCCCATTGATGGAAACATTTCTCCACCATGTTGACATTAAGAGACCACTCATGAGCCATCAGAATGGACCTGCTGAGTTTGTCCACAATCACACTGGATTTCCCCAGGATGTGCATTGCAATTAGCAAGTAATTGGAAGAGATAGCCTACTGCCACACTCTCATTGCTTCTTGACAAAGAGGCTAAGAATTGGTTCCCCCCTGTTTGTTGATGTACCAGACTACCGACATGTTGCCTGTATGTACCTCAGTTGTCCTGGAGGGCAGAATGTCCTGAAAGGCCTACAGCACTAGGAGGACAGGTTTCATCTCCAGGACATTGATATGCATCTGGTCCTCTGTGGCAGACCACAAACCTTGGACTATCCTTCCCAAGAAGTGCACCCCTACTCGAGCTGGGAGGTGTCTGCAGTCACTGTGGCCTTGGCCAGGGGAAGAACAAAGGGACAGCCTTCATGGAGCTGGTTTGAATGAATTCACCATAGAAGATCTTTTGCACATTTGAGTAGTCTTGACTGGCATGGATAATGGACGTTGTAGAATGGAACATTGATTAGACAGAGTCCATTGATGAATTCTCATATGGAACCTGGCCAGTGAGACAAGGATGAAAGCTCTTGCTGTGGAACCCAAAGCCTGAAGTGTCAGTCGGGCTAGAAGAGATGAATTCTGGATCTCTTTCTTGATTTGGGACTGCAGAAAGTTTATTTGAGTTGAGGGAAGAGGGGCTATATGATTGGGTGTAACCAAACAAGCACCTATGAACTCCAGACTCTGCATTGGGATGAGTTAACAGTTGTTGTAATTGACTGTTATTCCTAGGTGAGATGAGAGCACAGCTGGGGCAAGTAGTCACTTGCTTGAATCAGTTCATGCCTGGTCAAAGCAGTAAGAACCCAGCCATCTAGATATGAAAAAAGTTGGAATCCCAGCAGTCTGAAGCTGCTACAAATATCATGCACTTGGTGAACACCTTGGGGGCTGTTGTGAGACCAAAGGGCAGTGCTCTGAACTGATGACAGACTCCGAGCTGGAAGCATAGGTAACTCCTGGAACACCTGTTCATTTTGATGCAACAATATGCATCTTGAAGATCAATATTAAGCACATCCAATCATCCTTTAGCAGAAGGGACAGAATGGACTGAACCATGACCATCTGAAACTTTGTATACTGCACAAACCGGTTTCATTTGCAGAGATCCAGAATTCAAGTCATCTTTTCTGGCACTAAGAAGAATCTTGAGGAAGTCCCAGACCCTCTCTTGTCTGGGGGGACCTCTCTGATGACTCTTTTCTAGCAGCGTTTTTATTTCTAAAGATGAATAGGTGAAACATCGAATATTTTCTTCAGAACTGTTGAATGAGGGTAGGAAAAATTATATGGTATAACCTCTGTATATAATCCTCTACACCTATGAATCCTTGTCATAGTTAGCCAATAGACAACCCCAGACTGCCTCCAGAGAGGGACAAGTTTGGCCTCCATTCAGGAGCACTGATAGGACCCATCTGAGAAAAAATCTCCAAATCCCTGGTTCTACAGACCACCTCTACCATGAGGGTGATGTCTTCTACTTAAGCTCCCCCCCTGCCCCTGGGGGAACTGTCTCCATGTGACTCCTGGAATGGACCCTGGGACTTTTTAAACCATACCTTTCTACTACCTTCTTTGGTCTTAGAGAAGGGTCTTTGAGGAGTAGAAAAATGCACATCCATGGCAGACATAGTCTTTCGCTCCTGTTTGTACCTGGAGAGTGTGTCCTTAACCTTGGTACCAAAAAGGAAAGATCTGTCAAAGGGTGCGCTGATGAAAGAAGACTTAAATGGTTCCTCAAAGTCACATAAGGATGTCTCCTAATGGCCATGTCTGAACCCGCTCCCTGCGAGGTACCTTCAGCAGCATGGAAGACCAACCTCAAGGATGAATTAGAGATAAATTGGAAGGTGGCCAACTGTGAGGAGATTCTGTTCCCATATTTGGAGGACATGGACCCAGAAAAAGATTTGGTAAGCTCCTTGATCAAATCTCTTTGCGGGCTTGTAAAATGTGCTAAATATTCGGCGACCTAAGTGCAAAGGTACCTGAAGCATAACATAGCCGCACTTCCCAAATCTGTCCAGCAACCTAGACCACCTGTTAGGGGGATGGACAGAGGAGCTCTGCTCTGCTAGTACCTTTCTTGTAGCTGCAGCAACAACCATGGCATCAACTGGGATTCCCTTACTCAAATGCACACGGTCTTTAGGAGGGGCAAGGATCTTATCTTGGCTCAATAGTCTCCAGTTCCTTCCATGTCTATCGAGAGACAAGGTTGACAAGTTCATTGGCCTGGGGGGGGGGGGGTCACCCAGGAAGTAGATGGGCCAGACCTGAAAGCCTCGAGAAACAGATTCCTCTTGAGAGGGGGGGATCAGAAGATCAACCACCTCTTTGTTTAGGAGCTCCAGGATGTCTCCAATGGAGATGTCATCAGATGGTGATCTGAGGGACCCCATCCCTTCATCAAAATCAGTGTCCTCTGAAAGAGATTTCTGCAGGAAATCTAAGTGCCTCCTTTTGCATGTTCTCTTACAAGGGACTTTCACTGTGGGGTCTTCTAGGAAAGTATCAGAAGAGATAACAATGTCTTGATGTCCTGACTGAAGGCTTGCTTGGGCAGGAGATCGAGCTTCAGGACATAGAACAGTATGAGGTAAAGTTGTCTGATCCATTGGGGGCAAGGATGTCTGTTCTTGAGGTACAGAGCTGACCCTCTCCACTACCTCAAAAGTGGAATGCCTAGGAGAGACAGAGATCGATGGATCTAAAACTGACATCTCTCAGATCAGCTCCTGCAGCTCTGTCAATGCTCCACTGAGGAAGGAGGCAAACCCGAGCTATCAAGTGCTGAATCTCTAAGGGGAAGAGATGGCTCCAAAAGCTTTGGAGATGACTCCAAGCCACAGGACCTGGCACCAGTGCTTCTGCTCTGAGAGTCCTCTGGCTCAGAGATACTCAGTGCCAGTCAACTCAGGGGAACCATCTGACTCCTGTAAAACAGAAGGGTGGATCAGAGAAGAAGAAATCAAGGGGGAAGTGGTCAGTCATCGTCTCTCAGGCCCAAAAGGGTAGGAGCTGGAAGAACCTCCAATCTGTATCTGTGCTCTGAGGAACTTTCTCATCATCCTGTCCACGTCTGCTTCAGAAAGGCTTCTGGAGGACCAAAGAGATGAGGTAGTGGGAGGAGTCTAGGGTGCCTTTAAGACAATTCCTTAAGAAATGGGGAGGGAATGTAGACTGCCTCAAGGCCCTATCCCTGTATTTTGTCTCCTACAGGCTTTTGAGGGGGGAGATCTATGCCTGGCATACAGGGCATTGTTAGACCCCACTCTGATGGACCTCCTGCATATCCCCAAAACAAACAGTACCAGAATTACCCATTCTAAAGACTTAAACCTTGCTTGTGCTATAAATAGAACCTGCAAAGAGATAGGTATGCATCCCAGAGACTACCCCGTTTATGGAACAGGCTCCCCATCCATGTGAAACAGAGTTACTCCCTAATCCAGTTCAAGTGCAACTTGGACAATTGGATGGGAAACTGGAAATCCATCCCTGGTTTGGCACCTATGTCCCTGATGCAAACAGGTAACCTGTAAATGGTTCATCTTCCAGGCCCATGCTTACACTTATCAAGGGTATCAGAATTTGTCAGAGATTTGGGATGCATGGCTAGGCTTAAAAAGGCCCTTGTGGTTTTTAGTCTAGTAAACACCTATGAACCTAAGTCTGGATGAAATCAGATCCAGTGAGAAGTACGGATCCAGAGATATCTTACATTATGAGGTGTTGTATCCGATGCTGATGGATCTGACTTAAGACCTTGGCAGGGGGCTCCCTGGAAGGAGATGAAGCCAAAGGTGTGGAACACTCTGGAAATCTTTTTTGAGTCTCCTTGTCTTTGGATTGAGGATCACCTTTAGGTTTGTCAGGCTTACTACGAGTTTGAGCCCAGCTACTGAGGAAGCAGATTTAGAGGGCATAAGACGCCGCTGAATTAACTTATTCTTTCAATCAATCAAAGTCCTAAAATTAAAACCAGAGCAGATATCATATTCAGTATCAAGGTGGGGGGGGGGTGGGACCAGACCCAGACAATAAATACATTCCTTGTGAGCATCACACAAAAGAATGTGATAGTAAACAGTTATCAAAAAGGCAATTAGCAACAAAAAAAGGCCCTATCAATCTAAACCAATAAACAAACAAAACGTTTTTTTTGGAAGGAAAGAGAGAAGGTAAAGAAAACTACCAACAAAAGTAGAAAAAGGTACTCAAGGAGTACATGGGAATAGCAACAATGGTAAGCACAATTAATTAAAAAAATATTAAATTAGTTCTGAAAAGCAAAAAGAAGCATATTATGGGATGAAGAAAAATACAGGTGAAACATGAAAAAAAGGTAAATAACTCACGGAAAGCCCAAAAATAGGATATTTCCAAAAATGTATGCAAAAAAAAAAAGCTTGAGAGCTAGGAATCCTTGTCTGAACCAGCTGGCAGCAAATCAGATCTGAGGTATGCTACATTGGTTGGACATTATGGGTAAAGGGAGGAGCTTGACAGTTCTAGGATCCTATGATCTGGAAAAAGTGGCTGAGTATCAGCTCTGAACCCATCAGATGATGAATGAATGACAATGACAACATTAGATCCTGTAGTATTAATTTTATAATAAAAGAAAATTTATTTGAAAGAAATCAAGTAAGTTAGTATATCAGTTGCTGACTAGAAATTATGAAAAATATTTTCTTATTTGGAGAGGAAAGATGGATACCTCACTTAGAATATTTTAGATCAGAAAATATACACCTTTAAAAATTATCAATCTGATAAAATGGGAAAGATCTAGCTTCAAAAATCAGGGAATTCAAACTAGAAACACTATTTTGCAAATTTATAATGAAGGATATTTAGCTAGTGAACAATGTGAAACTGATAATGCAATTTTAAAAAGTATATTTAGTAGACTCAGATTATTTTATATGTTTAGATTATGCCAGCGACCACCAGGGTCTTTATAAGCCCAGTCATGCAACCCAACCAGTTTTTTCCCCCAAGTACCTTGGAAGCCTACATGGTGGGGGTATGCTAGTAAGGATGTAGCCAAGGGTTAGTTTGGGATTAGTTTACTTACTGTCTACCTCTGTCCTCTGATTTCCCATCTAATGGTCAAGGTTTTTTTTTTGAAGAGGATCAGAAATAAACTCTGCTTTACCTGGATGGGGAGCTTAATCCATAGTACAGGGATCATTTGAGACTCACATCTGTCTGTCCAGTACATTTTATTTATGTTGCAGGCAAAGTTCAGGTCCTTGGATCTAGTGTTCCTTGTGCTGTTTGTTTTTGTGGATGTGCAAAAGATCCATCACAGTTAAGTCTGAGGATGTCTTGTATAATATGCATAGATCGCCTCTCAGTAACATGTAGGATATGGAGTACAGAGGTAGGACCTTAAGGTGATCTATGTAAGACAGGGTATTCATACCCTGGATTCTCCTGATGAGGAACCTTTGAGGACATTCCAATCGTTGCAAGTGTCTGGTTATGCACATGCTGAAAGGGGTGCTGTAGTCAATGATGGGTCTGATAAGGGAAGAGTACAGCGGTACGATAACTTCCTTGGATTTAGATGCCATACCATTTGTCACACTGCCAGCCCAGCTATCTGGAATTTTGTAAATAATTCTATGTCATTTGTGAATATTGATATGATCTATATAAAACTGTATGTTATGTACTAAGTTTCAAGAATGTAACCACAGCATACCCCACTGGAACACAGATTAACTTGCAAAACTTAAGAATAGTTGAGGTTAAGTTACTTTATAGCTGGGCCATAAACAAAAGATGTTATCTCTCAGTTTCAGTTCAGTAGCAGACACAATGTCCAGAGCTAGAAGTTTTTTGTATTGTGTTTGAGAGAAGTAATTACTAGGTTTCAAATGTAAAAGCGTTTTATTGTTTTACAACTTCTAAGATTTGCAAAGAGCTGAGAGAGATACATTTCTCACACAGAGATGTTAAATTCTGTTAAGTTTCTGTTTAGTCTGGGAACTGAAGCCAGGTGACAAAGAGTGATGTCATCCAAGCTAACCCAGTAGTAATGTTTGATATTAATTTAAGAACTCTCTCAGAGAGACTGGGCATTTTGTATTTTGTCTTTGACCTGGAAACATCCACTCATCATCACATCTGCACTTGCTTTGCTCTGTAAGTAAGGTTTAGGGCATAGTATCTCTTTTTAGACTCAGATAGGTGTATAGTAAAGATTAGTTTAGATGTTTTCTTTATTTGAGACTGTCCTATAGTGTTGTTTTAAATATTTCCTGTGATTTTGAACTCTAATAAAGTTTTAGCCAATGAAAGGACATTACTTTACAGGATATTAAAGATGTAATCAATACAGTGAAATCAAATAAAGCTCTAGGTCCAGATGATTAGATTGTTGAATTTTACCAGACTTTTCAGATTAACTTATGGAATTTCTTTTGAAATTAGTCCAATTAATAATACCTGGATGGGAGTTTCAGATTTAATGAGACTTGCAGAGATGGTTGTAATTAAGAAAGAAGGCAAAGATGGGTTACATTACTGTCCTATCTCAATATTAAATTTAGAATATAAAGTATTGGCTAAGATAATGAATGCAAAATTCACATATTGAGATAAACTGCTTTACCCCATGCACTTTGGATTTTGTCAGTTATCCTGTTACTTCAATCTATTTTATATGAGAAAACAAAATGTTATTAGATTTGATAAGATTTGATGTGACAAAGGTATTTGATTTAATTAAAAGACAATTTTAATGGCCAGTTTTGAATTACAAACTGCCCTCATCCTTGATTACGGTTATAGAAAACTTTTATTTACATTCAGGGGACTATATTAAGATAAACTAATGCCTATCTAACTTTAAGCTGACTATAGGCTTAAGGCAAGAATGCTCATTATCAGTAATTTTGTCATAACAATAACTCCATTACTTTATAAGCTTCAACATTTTTTATTAAACAAATACAAAAGTCGATTTATTTTGGCCTTCAAAAGATTAATTATAGAAATGCTTGAATGATTTAATTGTCTATGTAATTAATTATGAGAAATAAAAAAGTTCTAAAATTATTCTAGACAAGAGTCTTTGCCTTATGAAATTCCGGTCAATAATGAAATGAAAGTTTTGGGAATGTCTATTAATGTGGATCTAAGTCAAGTATCTCAATCCACATGCTCTATGTACATGCAGAAGATTTCTAATTATTTGAATAAAATTGGAAATAATTTTACCAGTCGAGGAACAAGTAATAATTAAAATGACAATTTTAACCATTAATTTTTCCTTTACAAAATCTTAGTTCATCAGGAAAAGAGTACAGTTGTGTATGCAAACTTACCATAAAAGCAAATGTTCAAACAATCACTACTTCAGTAGCATTAGCTATATAGGTTATATCTTGACAAGGATATAACAGCTGGCCAGATTTCAAAGCTTCAGGGCACCCAAACTTTTAGGCAGTCGAGCTGAACTGACTAAAAGATAAATGTGTGCACAAAGCCCCTCAGAGCTTTTCTGCCAAAACAGAGAGGGAGCCTGAGCCCTGAAAGGACAATGCTAGAAACAAAAAAATAAATAAAATTCCCACATCCTGGCATAAAATGCACACCAAAAAAGGGGAGGAGGGGTAGAGGGAGTGAGCAGCTATTGCTACAGTAGCCTTAGTTATATTGTTAAATTACCCTAGCTAACTACATTTGGGAGGTAGAAGAAGAGTCTAGGAGCTCTAGGACAATGGTGCTAGGAAAGCATGATTTGGACCCAAAGAAGGAATCAAGCTTATAGTGCTTTGTAAAAGGATGTATAGAGGACCAAGTAGCAGCTTCTAGAAACTCCCATCTAATTTCAACTCTTCTGTATGCTGCACCCATATACACTAATCTAAAAAAAATAATCTTAGCAAACTAGCCAACCCCTATAATAGTATTGCTAGATTTGCCACTGGAAACCCATATAGAACTCACCACTGTCTTAACCTTCACCAGATAAGACTGGCTCGAACTAAAAAACCTTCTGATACTTTCCCAACTTACCATTGTTCATAAGATTTTTTGCCAACCCAACAACACACCAATACTCAACAACCTTATAGCACCCTATAAGAATCTTAATTCCTTACGCTCTTCCAGTAAACTTCAAGCTAGTACCACCAAGTCTAACAACTTAGCTGGGGACTCACTGTTCTCCAATACCATTGGAAAACAATGGAACCTCTTGCCATCTGACCTAACCTCACTTCCATCCCTTCCTCTCTTTAAACAAAGTCTTAAGAAACACCTTAAAACTCACTGGCTATGCCCTTGCTGTTACCCAGACTGATCCTCTGGATTTCTCTGTTATCTCTTGACTTCCTACTTTCCTCCACTCTTTCCTGTCCTCCTCTGAATTAGTAGCACCTATAAACTATCTCTACTACTTAGGCACCAATTAGCTATCTTTTCTACTTGGCTATAAATGTATCCTGAAGGTAGTATTCCTGCCATTTCTTTATACTTCCTCCTTTTTCTACTGTTACTGTTTAACCCTTTGGAAATAGTAACTGTCTGGAGTAAACTAGAATAACCTAGGATTTAAATGTATTTTAATAATGTCTTGGGGTTGCCCTAGATATTCATACTGTAAAATGATCTGTAGGTATATTATGTATTAATGTAGTGTGTCTCATAGTCTTCCCATAATTTAAACTGTAATACCTTTCTTGCTTATTATAAACATTTTTTTGTGTGGTGGTTTATATGTGGAGCTTTTCTCCCCGGGCCTCTACTGAAAATGGAAATATATCCAGCTGGACCAGCCCAGTCAACAAATGTAAAATAAATAAATAAAATAAATAAATAAATAAATAAAACCGACAACAGCTAGCCTTAAATGGCTGCTGGTTACATTATTAGCATCAACTAGAAAATGTTTTCCATTTGCTAATATATGATTTTTTTAGTAGCAGGTTTTCTTGCCTCCTTTAGTACCTGCTCCAAGTTCTCAGTAAACAGGTGCCATCACCCAGGCAGTCAACTGAAGTTGATGTTGGGGGAATACCAAACACTCCTGCTCTTGTGTGAGTAGATCCAGTCTGTGAGGAAACTTGTGGTAACTGCCCTTGGCCATTTCCAAAAGAAAGGAGAACCACAGTTGCCTCAGCCAGAAGTGAGTCACCACAATGATCTTGGGGATTCTTTCTGAATATTGAGAAGTAGCTTGCATATTAGTGCAAAGGGTTAAAAAACATACAGGAACCATCCAAGGAAAAGAAAAGTCATCTATCTTTTAGGCATTCCTACATGGTGGCCTGGAACTAAATCTTGTCAGTTGATTGTTCAGAGATTCCTCTAACTGAGGAACTTCCCACAGATGGATGTAATCTTAGAACACCTCCGATTTAGTTTCCATTTGTGAGGGTCTGCCATGGTCTTGCTCAGCTTGTCGTTCACATAATTTTGCTCTGATGACACACAGGATGCCTGTAGAGTTAAGACTGGGTTGTAAAACTTTATCTCAATTGAACATGGCTAGTCTGCAGAGGTGGTACAACCTGCTCCCCCTTGCTACAAGACTGTGGTATTTGGTTATAACCACTTAACGAGGTCCACGGGACAAAAGATGGTTCAGAAAGTTGACTGTCTTGATAAGGGCAAACATCTCTGATATTTACATGCTTGTATCTGTTCTTGGTGTCCCAAACCCCCTCTTCTTTTACCCCTTCTGAAACAGTTCCGCAAGCAAAGTCTGGGTGTCTTTGGTGACTGACTGCTTTAGAGCAGGGAGGAAGAAGGGGAGACCTGGATTAAAGGAAATCTGTTGTTTCCACCAAATGATTTCTCTTCTGACAACTCCTCAGTACTAGGACTTGAAAAGATAAATGATGTTGGTGCTAGAACCAAAGAGATGTCAGATACCACTGTATCTTTCTCATGTGGAGTCTTGTCAAGGGTATCATGAGAATTACAGATGTCAAGAAACACAAAATCCTGAGGTATTCCATCAGAGACCACAGTCATGAGTGGAAAACTTTAAAAAATAAATCTAGTTAAAGAGACTTTTTCCTGTGGAAGAAAAGTTCTAGTTGACATCCCAGAAACACAATCCTGTGTGAAGGAGTCAAGAAAGATTTTTGAATGTTTTCTGGAAATTCCAGATTGTGTAGGAGATCTCGCCCAAGGAAGAGATTCCTGAGACTTTGAAAAAGCCTCTGGTATTGCAGAAGACTCATAATCTGATCCAGACACACACTACCTTAAAAAATGTCTGAAGTCTAGATGAATAATGATGTGATAAGCATCTTTTAAGTCTAGTGTTACTACTTCTTTCTCTTTCAAGTTTCATGGTAACTGGTTGTGAAGTGACATCATTTTGAATTTGGGCAGTATCACAAGCAGGTTTAGGAAAGAAAGATCCAGAACTGTCTCCAAGCAATTTTTTTCTGGCACTTGGAACAGCCTTGAATAAAAACCCTTCTCCCATATGGGAATGAAGAACTGGTTCTATTAGTTATTGGAACAGCATGTAATAAAGAACCAGTGCACATGACATTCTCTGATCTGGAGGATGAGGAATGACCCACTGAAAGGAGGAATTTCCCCCCACTGTAACCTTGATAAATAATTTTCAGAACCCATTTCTCTGAAACTATTGGCTACCAAAGAGAAAAATGTGGATTCAGACTTTCTGGAAGTAAAAAAAACAGCCAGAGTGGGAGGGGATCACAAGGTCTCTTGAATAGTCATTCAGACTTGGACTATCCTTTGTTTTGGGATGTTTCATTTTTTCTTAAACATCTGTTTACCTGCATTTTATTCTTTTTGCCAAAACTGGATGAGGAGATAGAAAATCCCTTGGGCAATTTGGAAAAGGAGGGCTGAAAGTAGCTGGAAAGACCACAGAGGCTCCACAACAGGAGAATCCAAGACCTCAAAAATCTACCATACATAGATAGGCTAAAAGCCCTATCCCTCTTCTCAGTTTCATACAGACTCCTCAGAGGTGACCTCTGGCATACAAGGAGATCTCAGACCACGCCTTGATGTGACTGCTGCATATCTGCAAATCAAGCTCCACTTGAGTAACCTGCATGAGTGGCCTCAACCTGATCTGTGACATCAAGAGGACTTGTTGGAAGGACAGATTAGTGTCCCAGAGACTCCCCCATCTGTGGAATAAACTCCTTCTCCACATTAAGCAGAGTACCTCTTTACCCCTTTTTAAGCATAACCTGGATAACTGGATGAGAAATAGAAAATACATCCCTGGGAATCCACCCATGTCCCTGCTGGAAGAAAACACATCCCTGGGATTCCACTTGTGTCCCTGGTGGACTGGGGCATTGGGTGCTGATTTCTCTAAACATGGGCTAAACTCTTGGCTAGGCTTATAAGGGCCTCAGGTCCAATAGCCTAGTAACTTCCTATGAGCCTATAAAATCTTTCAGATTCCCTGATTCAGCTTTACCCCTTTCATCACACTTTTTGGTCACCTCTGTAGCAGAAGGGCCAAACACAATCTCTATCCAAGGGTGAATTTAAAATTTCATTTTTATCATCTGAAAGGTTTTGAGAATGCAGCCATGCAAACCTCCTCAAAACAGTACCAGTGACTATAGCCCTGGAAGAATCAGTAGAGTCATACACATACACTCAACAATGAGGAGTGACCTGTGAAATACAAATAAAGTTATTTAAAGCAGATTTTTCCTCACACAAAGAAACTGCAGATAACACAATACTCACACTTTCACAATTAGAACAAACTAACATATGAGCCGGACAGTTCAGAATTCTAAAAATCAAATTTGCAAAAGCATAATTTTCCGCATACTTATTTTCCTATCCTTGTCAGTGTGGGTGTAGGATTGGAATTAACTAAACATTTTGCAGCAGTAAGATGGACTAAAGCTACAGCTGCTGGGTCAGGTTTGGGATAAGTGTATAAAAGCTTAAAGGATTAGGGAACGTTATACGATGTACGTAGGGCAGCAGGTTGATCATCATGAAAATTGCAGGCAATGACACATATCCAACAAAGATGATAGCACTGGAAGAAAGGGTTAAGGTTCTGGAAACTCCATTTGCAACAGCTTGTAGTGTTTTCTGAGGGACTGAGAAACCTCAATGTTCTCCCAGTAAAAACAATGGCACATTCTGGAAATATTTTCAAAGACAGACACCCTCCTCAAGGAGAATCAGATACTGTACCCTCCTCAGAGTTTGAATGAGAAATCTGAGGAGAAAACCCTGCATCTGTCCCTTCATTTATCTGTCCAGATTCAAAATTTTGAATTTCTTCAGGAAAAGTCATCTCTCTTCCTTTTATCAGAAACCACCTTATACAAAAGATCAATAGCCTGAATTAAACCCTGAGTCAGATCTAGTAAACTACTCCTACCTACGGAAATTTGAGGAGGAGTTGATGTGTTTAGTTTTCTGTTTCTTTTTGATGGAAAAATGGGGCCAACAAGGTTGTTAATGGCAGCAGCAGCTTCACCAGGGATAGGCACAACATTCTGACTAAACAGAGAAGCCTTCCTGGTTCCCTCTCCCAGGACCGACAAGTGTTGCTCATCCTTGCCACTGAAAGGAACTCAACAGGTGCTAAAAATGTACCTAACCCCCAGTCCATACAGTGCTGCAAGTGCTACACCAGAGGGATCCAGGATAAAAGTTGAGTAGTGTGAGGAACCAGTTTTAGCCACAGTAGTCACCCACCTGTGGCTGAGACAAATTGCTAGCCTGCTGTGGTGGCAAAGGCTGTGTGCTTACATTTTTCTTCTTGCAGCTGGAAGAAGGATTGACCAAGGGAATGGTAGATTGTTTTACGATCAAGCAGAAAATGGTGCCTTTCTCAAGGAAAACGAGCAGCATATACTGGTAAAAATTCAAAGCTGTTAAAAGTCACTTTTTCCTCACAAAAACACAGTAAAAAGCACTTTAATACACGTTGTCAGCCACAAAAAAACAAAACTTCTCAACAGGAAAAAAAAAGTTTTTTTAACTACTATAAACAAGTGTTAAACTGATAGGAAGATAGTGTGCTTCTTTTTAAACGTACAGTTAAGTCTTGTGACAGACCATTAAAACAGATTTCTACTTTAAAAATAGCTTTCCTAAACAGGAAAATAAAAAAAAATTTGATGTATGTGGAAGGATTTTCCCCCAAATGAAACTTATCTGCCCAGCAAAGGAACAGCACAAGCCGACTGATCATCAAAAGCCCCCAGAGAAGTGCTCTTTTTAATGGCAGGAAAGCTCTGAAGCACTTGGTGCTCAAATTCATCTTTTTAGACAGCTCAGTCTGTGTGTGTGGAAAGTGCCCTGAGGCTTTGGAAGCTGGCTGACTGTTATATCCTTGGCAGGGTATAACCTCATACAGCTAAACCTACTGCAGCAATGATTAATATGATGAACATCTCCTGGAATCTGGATAAACAGATCGTGCTCAGATGCACCTCTTACATCTAAGATTACTAGAAAACTCAAAAGAAGGGGTAAGCAGGTTGGGAAGTGAAAGCATTTTGAAGTTGGGCACTATCACAAACTGATTAAAAAAAGGCTCACAAGTGATGTCCAGGAATTCTCTTTGGCACTAAACATTCATGAGCAAAATCCTTTTCTTAACTGGAGATGAGGAACTGCTTCTACTACCCCCTGCCATTTATATCCAAGCGATATCACATTCAGGACATATTTGTCTGACAGAATCCATTGCTGGAGTAAAATGGAGATTCAGACTTTCTGGAAGGGTTAAAGGACACCAAGGTATGAGTATGGTGGGGGGAGGAGACCAGCTCCCCTATACAGTCATTCAGACTGGACTGTTTTTTTTTGGCATCTCCTTGCTATTGCCTTTTGAAATTCTGCTTATCAGTATATTGCTGAGACTGTTTCTTGCCCAAATTGCATGAGGGAGCAGAAAATCCCTTACCAAATTTAGAGGTGGCCTGAAAAATCTGAGATTACCTGAATTACCCCTCTCTCATCATGCTTTTTGATACCTGTGCAGCAAAGGATCCAAAAATTAAGTTTGTTCAAAGAAATCAAAATTTCATTTTTGACATCTTATGGGAGGTTCTGAGAACACAGCCACACATAATTCCTCAAAAGTAGTACCAGCCTTGGAAGCAGTATCTACAGAGCCAGACACACTTCAATAAGTAGCGACTAAATGGAAGAAACTACACAAAGCAGATTTTTCCTCACAAGAGTAAACTGCAGCCAAAAAATTCCACGTAACTTTCACAATTGGTCAGTATAAACTGACATATGAGCCTGACAATTCAGAATTTTAAAAACCAAAATTGCAGAAGCATACACTACCCCCCCACACCAAGTTATCAATAGCTTTACCATCCTTGTCAGGAAAACAATTAGAATTAACCAAATGTTTGGAAACAGCTGGATTAAGTAATGTTGTAGTTGCTAGGTCAGGTCTGGGTTTAGTGTATAAAAACGTGAAAGACTGAGGAACAGTGTACATTCTGTCAGCTTTCTTAGGTAAGCACAATTGTCGGAAACCACATACTGTGAAAAAACACATCTAATGCTGACAGCAGTGGGGGATGGGTGAGAGTTATGGAAATTCCACTTATAGCAAATCATATTTTCTGAAGGACTGAGAAACCTCACTGCTCTTCCACTGAAAAATAGTTGTTTAAATCTTATAACTATTGATGTCCTCCTCTTCTATATGCCGCAGTATTCATAATATGGGGGAGTCATATGTCCGGCCAGTATACAGAAATCTAAATGCTACTGTAAGTTACGTACAACTCCACTCATCAACTAGCATATGTCGGTCATAAAGAGATGGGTATAAAGCAGACGTTGGCACATACCAACCTCAGAACTGAATGCCGCAATGCACCAGCCTGATAAGGTGAGAAAAAACAGGCAACTGGGACCAGACAAGCATCAGGGGGAAGGCGCGGGGGGCAATACTACAGCATATAGAAGAGAAGGACATCTAAGGTTATGGTAAGATTTTACACAACTATTCTATGTCCTTCTATTCATATGCTGCAGTATTCATAACATGAGGGAGAATGCCAAAAGCTCATGCAGTGGAAGAACTGGGTGGAGGTGCAGAAGCATTTTCCACAAAGCCATGAACAGCTTTGGCAAAACCAGCCCTGGACCTGAAAATGACATTCGGTTTATACTGCTAGAAGGTATGAACAGAAGACCAGGTAACTACCTCCAAGATACAGCCAGTGTCCAATCCTTTAAAGAAGGCCCTAGAAGAGGACACTGCCCTAGTGGAATATGCCCTCACAGGTGAGGAAAGATTCTTTCCATTGGCTGAGTAACAGAAAAATAGTTTTAGAAATCCAGGAGGAAATAGTTTGCTTGGAAACAGGTTGGCCCGGGGCCCTTGGGTGATAGTAAACAATCGTTTGGACTTATAGACAGCTTAGTTTTGCTCAAGTAGTATCTGAGTTGTCCATGTACATCCAAGGTGTGTAGAATCCTCTCACTGGTGGACTGAGGAGAAGGAAAAAAGGTAGGAAGATCGATAGACTGATTAAGGATAAACTCATTAACCTCCTTGGTCATAAAGGATGGGTTAGTCCAAAGAGAAACCCTGTCCCTATGAAACACTGAAGGGAGAGGAGGATACAAGGGCTAGAAACTCAGAGACCCTACTTGTAATATCCTTGTAAATAAGGAGACCAAACGGTTCTAGAAATGTAGGGATTTTTATATAAGAAAACCAGGTGCCACCAACATGCTACATGTTCACATCTTCCACATAGAAGCGTACCCCGGAACTACCGGGTGAACAGAGAATACCAGAACCAAAACTAACCTGTTGTCAGCCCACAGCGCCCCTACAGGTCACCAACAACATTACCTGCCCTATACTACATTCCTCCCCTCTTAAGCTTTGACATCCTCAACCTAAATAAGAGAAATGAAAGAAACAAAAAACAATCCACCCAGTCACTTAATTTCTAAATAACCGGCTAAATCTTAAACTGTTACCTTCCAATCAAGTTATGTTGCCCTTCTAACCTATACAGGCACTTTTAATACTTATAGTCCTTCAAGTAACTAGGTTTAACCAGGGCACGTTTAGAACGTTGCAATGGAACCACACTAGGTGACTCAGGTGTCACGTTTACCACTTCTGGTACAGGTGTGTCCATCCCTGAAAAGGTTGGTCCCTCTGGAACCTCTCCTTTCGAGTCCATGCTGTCTTTCTCTGGCACCAGGATCGGGGATCCTCCTGCAGCTGCGAGCACTTCTCCAGAAACTAATGGTATTTCCGAGGCTTGCAGTTCCATGAAGTCCTTCTTCTGTTCGCTCCGCAGAATGTGGTCCACATGTCTCCTCACCAAGAAACCTCCATTCAACATCACCTGGTACGACAGTGGACCTGTGCTCTTGGCAATGAATCCTGGAATCCATTTAGGTCCATAGCTGAAGTTTCGAGTCATCACTGCATCTCCCATGTGGAAACTTCTCTCTCGCCGTCGTCGGTCATGATGTTCTTTTTGCCTCCACTGTTTCCTCTCCACCTTAGCTCTGAGGTTTGGATGCACCAGATCCAATGTTGACCTCAGTCTCCGTCCTTGTAATATCTCTGCAGGTGACAATCCTGTCGTAGACTGGGGTGTAATGCGGTAGTTGAACAACACCCGTGACACTTTTGCTGCCATACTTCCTTCTCCGGCCTTTTTCATCATTGATTTGAAGGTCTGAACAGCCCTTTCAGCACAGCCATTTGAAGCAGCATGGTATGGTGCCGACGTGATGTGTACGATGCCATTTTTTTCCAGAAAATCCTTGAACTCCACAGTCATGAAACATGAAGCATTATCTGATACAATAGTCTCTGGTAGTCCTTGGCTACTGAAACTTTTCCTCAGGCATTCGATGGTAGTGGTGGAAGTGGCTGTTTTGACTGGGTATGCATCCATCCATTTAGAATGAGCATCCATTAATATCAAAAACATTGACCCCATAAAAGGACCTGCATAGTCTATATGAAGTCTCTGCCATGGTTTACTCGGCCACTCCCATGGGTGTAGTGGTGCAGCCACAGGTGAGTTGCGATGTTGTTGACAGGTGTTACACTCTTTCACAGCGACTTCAATGTCGTGGTCCAACTTGGGCCACCAGAAATAACTTCGTGCTAAGGCCTTCATTCTGGTGATGCCCACATGACCCTGGTGCAGCTGTTGTAAAAGTGCACTTCTTCCTGGGGGAGGGATTATCACTCGTGCCCCCCACAACACACATCCATCTTGCACACTCAGCTCTGTTTTTCTCACCACATAGGGCTGAAAAACTGGATCAGTTTGTTGTGTAGTCCAGCCTTGCTGGACCAACTGAAACACTCTGGACAGCACAGGGTCTTTGCGTGTCCATCCGCTCAGTTCCCTCGCTGACATCAACGTGATGTCCTCCATCATCAGAACTCGGTCCTCCGTTTCCTCCTCCTTGGGATGCCTAGGTAGAGGTAGGCGGCTCAGCGCGTCCGCATTGCTATGGTGTTTCCCGGGCTTATAAACAATCTCATATTCATAAGCTCTCAATGTTACAGCCCATCTCTGAATGCGGGGAGAAACCATCTGAGGCACTGCTTTCATCTCGTTGAACAGCGACAACAATGGCTTATGATCGGTGCAAACAATAAACTTCCGGCCATAGAGGTATTTATGGAAGCGCTTAATTCCAAAAATTACAGCCAAACCCTCTTTGTCTAGCTGGGAATAGTTTGACTCTGCTGGGGTTAAGGTTCGTGACATGAACCCGATGGGTCTTTCTTGTCCATCTGGCATGCGGTGTGCCAACACGCCCCTAGCCCATAAGGTGATGCATCACATGACAGAATTAAGTCCTTGTGACTATCGTAGTGCACCAACACCTCTGAGGACTGCATTAGCTCCTTGGACTGCTCAAACGCTCTGTCCTGTTCCTCCTGCCACATCCACAGAGTCTCCTTCCTTAATAGTTTATGTAAAGGAGCTAACAGCGTTGACAGGTTTGGTAGGAACCTGTTATAGTAGTTGAGTAAGCCTAAGTAGGCCTTCAGTTCTGTAACATTTGTGGGTGCAGGTGCCTGTTGTATGGCTTTTACCTTGTTTGGCAGGGGGTGTAGGCCCGATGCATCCACCTTGTAACCCAGGAACTCTGCTTCCTTTTCCATGAAAGCACATTTACTCCGCTTCACCCGCAGACCAGCCTCTCGCAGTCTCCTCAGCACCTCGTTCAAAGTCTCCAGATGCTCGCGGTTGTTCCTACCCATCAGCAGGATGTCGTCCAAATAGACAGCCACATTTGGGATTCCTGCCACCAGTCCCTCCATTATTCTCTGGAAAATAGCTGGACTAGAGGAAATACCAAAGGGTAAATGATTAACTTGGAACAAACCTTTGTGTGTGTTAAGGGTGACATATGACTTTGACCCTTCAGCCAGAACGACTTGTTGATATGCATGACTGAGGTCCAGTTTGCTAAACTTTTCACCTCCAGACAGCTTTTCAAATAAATCCTCTAACTTTGGTATTGGATACTGCTCCAGCTTTGAGACTTGGTTAACGGTTAGCTTGTAGTCACCACATATGCGTACAGTATCATCTGGCTTTAATACTGGAACAATGGGTGCCGCCCACTCCGAAAACTTTACTGGTTCAATTATACTTTGCTTTGTGAGTTGCTCCAGCTCAGTCTCCACTTTCTTCTTCATTGCGTATGGTACAGGTCTTGGTTTGTAAAATCTTGGCGTTGCGTTTTCTTTGACGTGTATCTTTGCTGGTGGACCCCTCCAGGTACCCAGTTCCTCTTTGAACACTTCTTCATTATTCTCCAGCACATCTTGCAAGGTCAGCAGATGCTGTTCTATTTTATGGAGCTGTAGACAGCCCATTTCCAGCTCCTTTAGCCACGCCCGGCCTAACAGGTTTGGTCCGCTACCTGCCACCACCATGACTGGCAACTGTTTGACTTTGTCTTTGTGTGTTACAGTTACTTTTGCCATCCCTAGGGTGGGGACTTTTTCACCTGTATATGTTTTCAAGGTCACTGAACAGTCCTGCAACTCCTGAGCTTCATTTTCTTGCCATAACTTCCCATATTCAGCCTTTGACAGAACTGTCACACTACATCCAGTATCCACTTCAAAATGGACCATTTTACCATTTAAGTCCAACTGTGCTGTAATGGGATCGACTCTTTCCATCCTTGACTCTGTAGTATAGGGCAGGTAATGTTGTTAGTGACCTGTAGGGGCGCTGTGGGCTGACAACAGGTTAGTTTTGGTTCTGGTATTCTCTGTTCACCCAGTAGTTCGGGTGTACGCTTCTATGTGGAAGATGTGAACATGTAGCATGTTGGTGGCACCTATTTTTCTTATATAAAAATCCCTACATTTCAAGAACCGTTTGGTCTCCTTATTTACAAGGATATTACATATTGGCGACAAGGAAATGGGAGAACTCAGAGTCCGCTGAGAGTGACGACGGCGGGTGAGTTTTTTTTTTCTCAAGACGGCGGGGTGCAGTTAATGTCGGACGACGAAGAGACTGTGGCTGCCGGAGTTATGGCTGTTTCCATGTTAGGGTCGCTGGCTGCATACGACTGTCAGACACAGACCTGGGAGGAGTATTGTGAAGTGTTGGAACACTTTTTTGAAGCAAACCAGATAACGGACGCTGGCCGGAAGCGAGCCATATTGTTGAGCTCTGTGGGCAGCAAGACGTACAGTCTGATGAGGAACTTATTGAGTCCTGATAAGCTGGGGGATAAATCGTTCACGGAGTTGACGAGCTTGCTTCAGTCACATTATAACCCGAAGCCGAGTGAAATAGTCCAAAGGTTCAAGTTTAATTCAAGGACAAGAGTGGCTAATGAAACGGTAACGGAGTATGTTGCAGTGCTGAGAGAGCTGGCGCAACACTGTAATTATGGTGACAGACTGACAGAAATGCTACGTGATAGGCTCGTATGTGGCATTGCAGATGACCGCATACAACGAAGATTGTTAGCGGAGCCTGAGTTGTCGTTTGAAAAGGCCTTAAAGCTGGCACAGGCCATCGAGACAGCGAATAAAGACATTCGTGATTTACAACCAAGAACAATCGAGGGGGTTGGGAGCAGGAGTGCTACCCCACTGCCAGTGCATAAAGTGGTGATGGAGCATAAACAACAAGGGAAGTCTGGTCAGGTTTCCTGTTACAGGTGTGGCGGTGAACATCTGTCACGGAACTGTCGTTTCTTAAATGAAAAATGTCATGCTTGTGGAAAAAAGGGCCATGTGAAGAAAATGTGCAGGTCGACGCCCTCTAGGGACCAGCAGAGGAAGGGGGAGAAAAAGAGCAGCATAAAGGACAGAAAGGGAAACCGGAAAATAAAACAACAGTATGCACACCACATGTGTGAAGCTACAGACCAACAAACCAGTGAAGAAGAGGAAGTGTTTACTATGCTTAACATGAAAGAGTTGTAATATCCTTGTAAATAAGGAGACCAAATGGTTCTTGAAATGTAGGGATTTTTATATAAGAAAAACAGGTGCCACCAACATGCTACATGTTCACATCTTCCACATAGAAGCGTACACCCGAACTACTGGGTGAACAGAGAATACCAGAACCAAAACTAACCTGTTGTCAGCCCACAGCGCCCCTACAGGTCACTAACAACATTACCTGCCCTATACTACATTCCTCCCCTCTTAAGCTTTGACATCCTCAACCTAAATAAGAGAAACGAGAGAAACAAAAAACAATCCACCCAGTCACTTAATTTCTAAATAACCGGCTAAATCTTAAACTGTTACCTTCCAATCAAGTTATGTTGCCCTTCTAACCTATACAGGCACTTTTAACACTTATAGTCCTTCAAGTAACTAGGTTTAACCAGTGCACGTTTAGAACGTCACAATGGAACCACACTAGGTGACTCAGGTGTCACGTTTACCACTTCTGGTACAGGTGTGTCCATCCCTGAAAAGGTTGGTCCCTCTGGAACCTCTCCTTTCGAGTCCATGCTGTCTTTCTCTGGCACCAGGATCGGGGATCCTCCTGCAGCTGCGAGCACTTCTCCAGAAACTAATGGTATTTCCGAGGCTTGAAGTTCCATGAAGTCCTTCTTCTGTTCGCTCCGCAGAATCTGGTCCACATGTCTCCTCACCAAGAAACCTCCATTCAACAAGAGATCTGGGAACACAGGTTGAAAGCAACCTCTCTTTTGATCACCACATTGCCACTGTTGTCAGAAAGTCCTTCTATGTGGCACATCTCATTACTAAGGGTTTTGCATCCAGGAAGAAAGAGGTCAACCTCCCCCTCTACTCTTCCTTCATTAGGCCAATCATCAAGTACAATGCCCCATTTGGCATGTACCTCACTAGAGACCTGCAACAACGGGAGAGGCTGCAAAAGTACCTCACAAAGAGGATCCTAGGCCTTAAACATTTGCCCTACATGGACAGACTCAAAAAACTCCAACTATTCATAGGTTCATACTAGGCTATCTGCCCTAGGGCATTTATAAGCCTAGCCAGAGTGTGTTTGGCTTTCGCCACCCATTTTAAATTAATTTTGCTATGCCCTTTTTCGAGGTTAGTATACTGTGCCTCTGTCTAACAGTGACACAGAAGTGATACTCGGAGTAAACCTATGATCTCCCATCCACTCATCAAGACTCTTCTTGAAGAGAGTCAATGAGGGACTCTGCCTAACCTGGACTGGGATTTTATTCCAGAGTGAAGGGAGCCCCTGGGTTATGAATCTGTCCGTCCAGCATGTCCTATTTATTTCAGTGCTGAGGTTCAAGTCTTTCGAGCGCGTAGCTTGATGGGATTTGGATTTTCTGAGGTGCAGCATGTCCATTAATTCCGGGTTGGACATGGCTTTATACGTCAGGCACAGATCGCCTCTGAGCAGGCGGTATGCCACTGAGAAGAGCTGGAGTTTCTTTAACCGGGCAGCATATGGCATCTGTTTGAGCCCTTTGATCCTCTTGGTGAGGTACTTTCGGGGTCTTTCCAGTTGCTGCAGGTGTCTGGTAAGGTACATCCCAAAAGGGGCATTGTACTCAATTATGGGCCTAATGAGGGATGAGTAAAGAGGCACGATGACCTCCCCTGATCTAGATGTGAATCCCTTCATGATTAGGTCGGCTATATAAAATGTTTTTCTAACCACTTTGGCCACGTGGTTGTCAAATGAGAGATTGCTATCAACTTGGGTCCCCAGGTCCCTAATTACTTCTTCTGTACTTAAAGGATCACCACCTATGTGGTAATTTGTGGGCACTTTGTTTTTGCCAAAGGGGATGACTATACACTTTTTGGCATTTAGCTTGAGGCCATGGCTCTGGCACCAGTTGTCTGTTTCTATGAGGCCCTTTTGGAGGATGCTTGTGTCGGCTGGAGAGTCAATTATGACGCCCAGTTTGCAGTCATCTGCGAACTTGGTCAGCCACAGTCCTTCCGTGTTTGCCTGTACCTCCGAGAAATATATACCGAACAAGAGAGGTCCCAGGACTGTGCCTTGTGGGACACCACTTGTAACTGGTTTGGAGTCTGACATGGCTCCAGCAATTCTAACCATGTGGGTTCTGTCCTTGAGACAGTTTGCAACCCATCTAGTGACATAGGAGTTTATATTTAAGCTGGTGAGCTTATCTATAATGCCCGAGTGGGGTATTGTATCGAAGGCTTGTGCGAGGTCCAGGTAGGCTGTGTGGACCTCCTTCCCCTCATCAATGGCCTTGGTGACTGTTTCAAAGAAATCGACCAGGTTTAAGAGGCAGGATCTGCCCTTAACAAAGCCAAACTGGGTAGGATCCAGTGTCTGTAGGTCCCCAATATCTTTATTTATGAGGTCCATGATGATCCTTTCCATAGCTTTGCAGACCAAGCTAGTCAGGCTTATGGGGCAGTAGTTTCCAGGATCCGTTGAGGCACCACCTTTGTGGAGAGGGACCACTGTTGCTGTATGCCACTCTTTGGGTACATATCCTGTAGTAAGGCTGAGATTGAACAGTAGTTTTATGTTTGGGTTTAGCTCTTCTTGGGGTTCATGTAGGACGCAGCCCAGGACACCGTCTGGTCCCATTGATGCCGTGTTTTTTGCTTTGGAGAGGGCGGTGGCGGCTCTTACCTGAGCATCTGAGATGTCAGGGGGGCAGCATTCTGCTGGGATAGATATTCGCCCTTTTGGTGGGGAGGGGGGGAAGAAGTTTGCGCTGAACCTGTCAGCTAGGATGTTGGCAATGTCTGTGGGTTCGGTGTATTTTTTGTCATTTTGGACTAATTTTGAGCATATCTGGGAATTCCCACCCAGGTTCCAAACATAACTAAGGAAAGCCTTGTGATTATCCTTAGTGTCCTGTGCAATTTTTTTCTCAAAGCTGGCCTTAGACGATTTTATGAGTGCCCGTAGTTTTTTGCTAATACTGATCAGAGATGCCTTCCCTTTTTGGATTTTGCTCTATCATGTAGTAGCTTCCTCCTTCTATAGTATAGTTTGTTTATGGCTGGGGTCCACCAGACAGGACGTCTGCCTTTGGAGGATTGGGTCTTGGTTTTATTTGGGATTGCTTGATCCATGCATTCCTGAAGGTGTTCATAGAATGCATTTATAAAGGATTCTGCGGTCTGGGCCGTATTTTCCACAGGTCCGGGGGCTTTGAAGGATTCCACCTAGGTTTTGAGGAGTGTGAAATTTGCTTTAGAGAAATTTTTCACTGTGGTTTTCTGGGCAGGGGTTGGGGTCGGGATGTGAATATCCAGTGAGATTAGTTTATGGTCTGATCTTACCAGTGACGGATACACTTCTGGTCTGGAGCATAGAGTCCCCATGTTGGTGATGATCAGGTCCAGTATGTTTTCCCCTCTTGTGGGAGTGGTAACAAGTTGTTCCATTGCATTTGAGTTTATAAATTCTATGAACCTTTGGGCTAGGGTGTTGGAGCTAGAGTAATGCTCCCAGTCTATGTTTGGGTAGTTGAAGTCGTCCAATATAATGGTGTTTGGAGAGACTTTCATATTTTCCAGTGTTCTCAGGATGGCCAAGTGGGGTTCCTGGGTTTGGGAGGGTGGTCTGTAGCAGGCTATAAACTGGAAGGCAGTTTTACCCACTGTTAGTTGCACATGGATAGTCTCTGATGCTTCGTGCTGTGCCACCAACCTGGAGGTGTGGGTATCTTTGACGAATATTGATACTCCCCCTCCTTTTGTGGTTTGGTCTAAGTTTTGGGGCCGAAAAGCATGGTATGAGGTATAACCTGGTAGTGCTGGGGTGCTCTCGGGAGCTTTGAACCAGGTTTCTGTTACTGCACAGATATCGATGTTCTCCATGCTAAGGAGAGTTTCGAGTGCGTGCATCTTGAGCTTTAGACTTCTGGCATTGAGTAGCATTACTCTTAGTTTCTTATCCCTTGTGATACCTATGGAGGTGGGTTTGTCTTTTGAGCCTTGCCTAAAAAAGGCACTATGAGCCTTTGCCAATATCCGAAAGCCCAGGGGTGACAGGTGCAAGCCGTCCCTAGCGAAGCATCGTGGCTTGTCGAGCATGTCATCCCAGGCTGACAGGCATTGGATCCCCTTTGAATGACACCAATACTTAAGCCAATTGTTCATCTTGTCTTCATATTGTGGCATCATTCTTGGTGAGGGTAAGATGCTACTCAAGGTCAGGCTCATACCGGCCTGGGCTACATGCTCAGAGAGCTCCTCTATGTCTCTTTTCATGTAGTCCAGGGAGGTACGTCTCAGGTCCTTCACACCAGCATGGACAATGACTGAGTCATATTTGTACTTGCCTTGGAGTGACCTGAGTGTGTGTGTTATGTGGCGGATCCTAGCGCCTGACAGGCAGCTCACCATGACCTTTTCCTTGTTCAGCCTGGTGAGCGGGACATCAGTGTGCCTGACAATAGAGTCACCTATTACAAGTGTATCAGGTGTGTTGTTTAACCTTAAGGGCTGTAACTGTTCGGCACACTGGCTTTGTGAGCTATGTGTTGCATGTGTTTTGTTTTGGGGTAGCGGTTGCTTGGGTGTCTGCTTTGGTGGTCTCTGCTGCTTAGGCAGATTTTTATTTAGAGCCTCAGAGTATGTTTTTGTGTGTTTATGTGTTTGGTTTGCTGTCGTGGTAGGTCTATGTGAGACTGGAATTGTAGTGAGTGTGGTTTCCTTCTCCTCCTGACTGGTTACGCCATTACTGAGTTGACAGAGCTTAGCCTCCAGTTTGGCTATATGGTTGCATCTCTCACATGTGTTGGAATTTTTTGGGAGGAGGAGAGGGTTGTCTGTGTAACTGAGGCAGTTGTAACATTGCCTCAAGATTCCCAGATTCACCAGCTGGACCGGAGAGGAGATTGACAACTGACCTTTGGACATGCTAGAATAGTATTGGGAATTCCTTTATAATTGAAAAAAAGGGCCAATGGGGAACAAGGTACTCAAGGGGAGTTTGTGAGGGTGTAGTGCTTTTAATTTTTTAGTGCTGACTTAGTGAGCAAGTTACAGGTAACTTAAATGCAAAAACGACAAACAGTAACTTTCTTTCAAGTGAAACAAGGAAATAAGTACAGTAAGCAATGCAGATATCAATAGGGATCCACAGAAGCACTGAAAAGCCACATTTTATGTGGAATTAGTGTTTCAGGGAAATAACAAGCATACAAACAAAGCTTGATTCAGCAGGCCTGGATCTAGTCTATGCTACAGCAAACACGGTGTACCAATTTCAGTAAGAAACAGTTCAAATATGCAGGCACTATAAGCCTTTAACCAGAAATTCCCAGCTCAGAAGGGCAGAGTCCAGCCTCTCCTCCCACAAGAGTGCAGACCACGAACCTTCTTAATGTAAAATAACTGGCCTGAAGCCCAAGTGCTTAAACCAGAACTAATACACTTTTAGAATGACAGACACTGAGCCCTCAATCAGCAGTTCGCAACTTAGAAGGATGTAAGCTACCTGTCCTGCCACCACAGTGCAGGCCACAAACCTTCCTAATGTAAAACAACTGGTCT
The DNA here is from genome assembly GCF_019279795.1 of Protopterus annectens. Lineage (NCBI taxonomy): Eukaryota > Metazoa > Chordata > Ceratodontiformes > Protopteridae > Protopterus > Protopterus annectens. Next base: position 1,553,994,921 of record NC_056743.1, read on the forward strand.
GAAGCCCAAGTGCTTAATCCAAAAGACTTAAAATGATAGCTACACTTTAATCAAGTTACTACCAAGCAGTAATAAATACAATTGAATACTTTAAAGAATGCCTGGATTAGTGCTCAAGTTATACAAACAAAGCTAGATTCAGAAGGATGTAAGCTACCTGTTCTGCCACTACAGTGCAGACCACAAACCTTCTTAATGTAAAACAACTGGTCTGAAGCCCAAGTGCTTAAACTAAAAGGCTTAGAATGAGTTACACCAAGCAGTAATAAATACAATTGAGTACTTTTAAGATGACGTAAAAGCAAAATAAAGTAGGAAGAAACACAAATACAGTAAAAGCAGATAAAAAAAAAAAAAAAAATGTTAAGCGGAAAGAGAGAAATGAGTAGCAGAAACTAAGCTGATTGGCCTTCTCAAATGTTCTCCCTGTACTGGGTAGAATGAGGTAATGACACTAGACTGGGAGGAGGGTCCCAGATCAAATTGACACTAGGGGCGGGCAACTGCAAAGCCACCAACTATAAAAACACTATACCAACAGGGCAGGAGGGGGGAAACAAACTGCAGAAATGTTTCTCACAGCTGAAAAGCAGCAGTGAGCCTTTAAATGAAAGTTTTAAACAGCTAAAGGAGCCTTTAGAAAAAAGAGTTTAACTGCAACAAGTTATCAGAAACAACCCAACAGATGCTTAATAAAAGTGGACAATTTCCAGTTAATACCTCACACACAGTGAAACTAGCTAGAAAAATACACAGTACACAAAGTGCTATAAATAACAAAGAAATAAAGAACAAAATAAACAAAAAACAGGATACTTAATGTTATATATTATAGCTCCGAGTTTCCTCAGTGTCCTTCCTTCGATAAGCTCAGTGTGAAATTCTCTGTCTCATATCACCTACTTAGAGGGGATCTCTGCTTGACTTACAAAGTCATGTCTGACCCAACTCTGTTACAAATGCTACATCTAAAGAAATCCCAATCCCTCCGCACCACACACTCCAGAAACCTCAACCTCATTACCACAATTAACAGAACATGATGGAGGGACAGGTTCATAACCCAGAGACTGCCCATGCTATGGAACAGACTTCCCATACATGCCAAGCAGAGCAACTCGCTGACCCTCTTCAAGATGAGTGGATGGGAAACAGAAAATTCACCCTGGGGATAACTCCAGAGGCTCTACTCGACAGAGGCACTGGGAACTAAGGTCGGGTGGCACTATGCCAGGGTAATCCTATGGCTAGGCTTGTAAAGGCCCCAGGGCCATTAGCCTAGTACACACCTATGAACCTATGACACCATGAAGGCCTGGGGAAGGATAAGTGGGAGAAGAGTGGGTAAAATCAACATGTGAAAGGTGGAGACTTTCATAGGTTAATACTAGGCTATCTGCCCTAGGGCATTTATAAGCCTAGCCAGAGTGTGTTTTGCTTTCGCCACCCTTTTAGATTTGTAGACTGTGCCTTTGAATAGTAGGTCACAGAAGATAGCCCCTTTACGGTTAGTTTATTGTGCCTCTGTCTAGCAGGGACCCAGAAGAGATCCCGGGGGTAAACTTACGATCTCCCATCCACTCGTCAAGATTTCTCTTGAAGGGGGTCAGTGAGGGGCTCTGCCTAATCTGGACTGGGATTTTGTTCCAGAGTGAAGGGAGTCTCTGGGATATGAATCTGTCCCTCCAGCATGTCCTATTTATTTCTGTGCTGAGGCTTAAGTCTCTGGAGCGTGTAGCTCTAAGGTATTTGGATTTCTTGAGGTGGAGCATGTCCATTAATTCTGGGTTGGACATGGCTTTATATGTCAGGCACAGATCGTCTCTGAGTAGGCGGTAAGCAACTGAGTAGAGCTGGAGTTTCTTTAGCCTAACTGCATAGGGCATCTGTTTGAGTCCCTTGATCCTCTTGGTGAGGTACTTTTGGGGTCTTTCCAGTTGCTGCAGGTGTCGGGTAATGTACATCCCAAATGGGGCATTGTATTCAATTATGGGCCTGATGAGTGATGAACAGAGTGGCACAATGACCTCTCTTGATCTAGATGTGAAACCTTTCGTGATGAGGTGGGCTATATAGAAGGTCTTTCTAACCACTTTGGCAACGTGATTATCTACTTGGGTCCCCAAATCCTAAAATACTTCCTCCGTACTTAATGGATTACCTCCAATGTGGTAATCTGTGGGCACTTTGTTTTTCCCAAAGGGGATGACTATGCATTTTTTAGCATTTAGCTTCAGGCCATGGCTTTGGCACCAGTGATCTGTCTCTGTGAGACACTTTTGGAGGATGCTTGTGTCAGCTGGAGAGTCTATCATGGCACCCAGTTTGCAGTCATCTGCGAACTTGGTCAGCCATAGTCCTCCCGTGTTTGCCTGTACCTCAGAGAAATAAATACCGAACAAGAGAGGTCCCAGGACTGAACCTTGTGGGACGCCACTTGTGACTGGTTTAGAGTCTGACAAGGCACCTGCAATTCTGACCATGTGGGTTCTATCCCTGAGCCAGTTTGCAACCCATCTTGTGACATAGGGGTTGATATTTAAGCTGGTGAGCTTATTTATGCCTGAATGGGGTACTGTGTCGAAGGCTTTTGAGAGGTCCAGGTAGGCTGTGTGGACTACCTTCCCTTCGTCTATGGCCCTGGTAACTGTTTCAAAGAAGTCGACCAGGTTCAAGAGGCAAGATCTGCCTTTAACAAAGCCGAATTGGGTAGGATCCACTGTCTGAAGGTTCCCGATGTCATTATTTATGAGTTCCATGATGATACGCTCCATAGCTTTGCAGACCAGGCTAGTCAGGCTTATAGGGCGATAGTTTCCGGGGTCTGTTGTGGCACCTCCCTTGTGGAGCGGGACCACCGTTGCTGTACGCCATTCCTTGGGTACATATCCTGTAGTAAGGCTGAGTTTGAACAGTGACTTAATGTGAGGGTTAAGTTCTTCTTGTAGCTCATGTAAGACGCAGCCCGGGACACCGTCCGGTCCCATTGATGCTGTGTTTTTTGCTTTGGAGAGGGCAGCTCTCACCTGTTCATCTGTGATGTCTGGGAGGCTACACTCCATTGGGATGGAGATTTGCTCTTTTGGGGGGGGGGGGGATTTGCACTGAACCTGTCTGCCAGGATGTTGGCAATGTCTGTGGGTTCAGTGTATTTTTTGTCATTTTGCACTAACTCAGAGCATATCTGGGAGTTGCCACCCAGGTTCCTGACATAACTAAAGAAGGCCTTGTGATTGTCTTTAGTGTCTTGTGCAATTTTTCTTTCGAAGCTGGCCTTAGATGATTTTATGAGGGATCGTAGCTTCTTGCTAGTACTGATCAGAGATGCCTTCCCTTTTTGGGATTTTGCTCTATCATGTAGTAGCTTCCTCCTTTTGTTGTATAGCTTATTTATGGCCGGGGTCCACCAAACAGGTCTCCTGCCTTTGGAGGAGTGAGTCTTAGTTTTATTTGGGATAGCACCTGTAGGTGTCCATAGAATGCATTTGTAAAGGATTCTGCAGTTTGAGCCGTATTTTCCACTGGCCCAGGGGCTTTGAAGGATACCACCTTGGTTTTGAGAAGTGTGAAGTTTGCTTTTGAGAAGTTCTTCACCGTGGTTACCTTGGCTGGGGGGTGGGGATGGGATATGGATGTCAGGTGAGATTAATTTATGGTCTGACCTTACCAGTGAGGGGTATACCTCTGGTGTGGAACATAGAGTCCCTATGTTTGTGATGACCAGGTCCAATATGTTTTTCCCTCTTGTGGGGGTGGTGACCAGTTGTTCCACAGCATTTGAGTTTATAAATTCTAGGAACCGTTGGGCGAGGGTGTGTGGGCTTGAGTAGTTTACCTAGTCAATGTTTGGGTAGTTGAAGTCACCCAATATAATGGTGTTTGGAGAGACCTTCATATTCTCCAGTGTTCTCAGGAAAGCTGAGTGGGGTTCCTGAGTTTGGGAGGGTGGTCTGTAGCAGGCTACAAACTGAAAGGCAGTTTTGCCCACTGTTAGTTGCACATGGATGGTTTCCGTTGCTTCGTGCAGTGCTACTAACCTGGAGGTGTGGGTATTTTTGATGTATATGGATACTCCCCCTCCTTTTGTGGTTCGGTCCGCGTTTTGTGGCCGAAAAGCATGGTATGACGTATAACCTGGTAGTGCTGGGGTGCTTTCAGGAGCCTTGAACCAGGTTTCTATTACTGCACAGACATCAATGTTCTCCATACTGAGGAGAGTCTTGAGTGCGTGCATTTTGAGGAGAGTCTCGAGTGCGTGCATTTTGAGGTTTAGACTTCTGGCGTTGAGCAGCATTACCTTTAGTTTCTTTTTCCTTGTATTGTCTATGGAGGTGGGTTTGTCTTTTGAGCCTTGTCTAAAAAAGGCACTATGGGGGTGGCAAGAGCCTTAGCCAGTATTCGAAAGCCCAGGGGTGACAGGTGCAAGCCGTCCCTAGCGAAGCAACGTGGCTTGTCGAGCATGTCATCCCAGGCTGACAGACACTGGATCCCCTTTGAATGACACCAATACTTTAGCCAAGTGTTAAAACTTATAATTTTGTCTTTATACTGTGGCATCATTCTTGGTGAGGGTAAGATGCTACTCAAGGTTAGGGTCATACCAGCCTGGACTACATGATCAGAGAGCTCCTCTATGTCTCTTTTCATGTAGTCCAGGGAGGTACGTCTCAGGTCATTCACATCAGCATGGACAATGACAGAGACATATTTGTACTTGCTTTGGAGTGACCTGAGTGCGTGTGTTATGTGGCGGATCCTGGCACCCGACAGACAGCTTACAGTGACCTTCTTCTTGTTCAGCCTGGTGAGTGGGACGTCAGTGTGTCTGACTATAGGGTCACCTATTACAAGTGTATTAGGTGTGTTATTTAGCCTTAAGGGCTGTGACTGTGTGGCACACTGACTTTGTGGACTATGTGATACGTGGGTATTGTTGTGGGGTAGCAGTTGTTTGGGTGTCTGCTTTGGAGGTCTTTGCTGCTTAGGCAGATTTTTATTTAGAGTCTCCGAGTATGTTTTTGTGTGTTTATGTGTTTGGTTTGCTGTTGCTATAGGTCTATGTGAGACTGGATTTGTGGTGTGTGTGGTTACCTTCTCCTCCTGATTGACTGTGCCAGTCATGGGTCGAGAGAGCTCAGCCTCCACTTTGGCTATATAGTTGCATCTCTCACATATATTTGAGTTTGTTGGGAGGAGGAGAGGGTTGTCTGTGTACATAAGGCAGTTGTAACATTGCCTTAAGATTCCCATATTCACCAGCTGGACTGGAGAGTGCACATGAAACTGACCTTTGGACATGTCAGGATATTATGATTAATACTTTTGACAGAAAGGTGTTTAAATGGCAAAGATCCAGACTGGGTCTCTAAGGACTGTCCTCCCTTGAAATCAGTAACATTCTGAAGTATAATCCTTTTCCTCTTTGACAGGGTGGTACCTCAGATAGTGACCTGAGAAAGAAGAAAGGAAAGGACAAGTGGAAAGAATTCCAATTGGTCTTGTGGAGGTTGTGGGATACCCCTGAAGGAAGGAAGGGCTTCCCACACCATGAAATAGCCTTGACTGATGATGGAAAGGACTCAAGAGTCTTGGGTTATCCATTTCCAAGATGAGAGGAAAGGTGAGGGGTGAAGAGATAGGGGGGTACATAGGTCTGGAGGCACGTAGTCACACACTACCAGGTTTGGCCTGAAAAGGCTGTTTCTGTGAGAGTGTGAAAGCAGCAGACTTAGAGGGGGTTTGCCTGCTGCAATCCCTCTTACTTTTGGATGGAGGAGCTCTAGTTGCCTTCCTTACAAAGGTGGTTCTGACTAGGTAGTTCCTCGGGAACAGGGGAGACAAAAATCTGTTTTAAATCCTGGAGTTCCTTCCCCTTTTCCTGAAGAGTCTTAAAAAGTTCTGCAGCTGCACTGTCAAATAAAGCTTTATTGTCCAGAGTGGCATCCATTAGCTTGGCTTTAATGTCATCAGGTAACGGTTGTAGTCTGAGCCATGAACACCTCCTCAGAACCGACCCTGAAGCGGCTGCCATGGCTGAGGCCTCCACAGCATCATAACTACATTTGGAGTGCCTAGTAACCTAGGTAGAGGAATTTAAGATGGTTGAGAGCTTGGCTTTAGTGGGTGAATAAAGGAACTCAGAAAGGAGTTTCCCTGCATCTGCTAGAATGGCCAGGGAATATTTGGCCATGTGTGTCTGACAATTCATTGCCATGAAGGCCAAGGCTGCATAAGTATACACTTTTCTCGCAGCCTCTCTATGACCTTGCACTCCTTATCCAATGGAAGCAGAGAGGTGGAAGGCAATAGTTTTGAAGCTTTATCTGCTGCCAGTGGAACAATAGCTGGATCTACACAGGGTGTCTTAAAAAGGAAATTGCATCCTCAGGCACTTTGTAAAAGCTGTCTGGATGTTTGGGAGCTGGACGCTGGGAGTCTGGGCACTTAGAAGCTGCAGTGAAGGCAGCTAGGAAGAATGGCAGGACAGCGGGGACAGCCAGTTGATTAGGAGACTCCATATGAAGGAGGTCACAGTACCACTCCTGTATATCAGTCCCACTTAAAGTCCTTCATCTTCAAGATGGCTTCCCCAAAGGAAATTTCCTGTCCAGGGGAATACATACAATTAGATTCATTCTCTGGGGAGGCATATCCAAGAGAAGAAGCAATTTGTGTGTAGTAAGCAAGGGATTCATTCCCTAATGATTCCTCCTCCTCAGAAGACATGTCCTTTGAAGGCCTTTTCAAGGGAGTAGCAGGAGGAAAGGCCAGTGAAAATATGGAAGGGGCCAAGGTCTGGCAGAGGGCCATAAAGGCATTAAAAAGGCCTTGGGTAAAGGCCTACCAGTCAGGTGCTTGGTCCTGGGGAACCGAGGAAACATGTTTGGTTTTAAGCTGCCTTTTTTTAGCTTTGAGGGCCATGGGATGAAAAGTGGATAGGCAAGATGTCAGGCAGCATTCAATGACATCTGTAGGAACATCCTCGTGCATAATCATTGGTGTGACGCCACACGCGCCTTCACTCATAACCAGCCGTGGTTCACCCCTAGCATCCATATGGGATGCCTGCGAATCCCTTTGGGACGCGCTTGTAGATTCCTTGATGGCTTCCGCCATGGTACCTGTCAAAGGAACATCTAATGATTCTGAAGCGGCCTCTGGAACGCCCGAAACAGGAGGAGCAGCAGTTGGGTCAGGCCAAGACTTCCTGGCCTTCTTAAGTTGCAGCTCATCCACATCTCGCGCTAAGCTAGATGGCCGCGAAGGGTTTTAGAGACAAAGGCCTTACAGACAGAGCAGGAAGTGTAGCTGTGATCTGGGCCTAGGCAAAATAAGCAGAGCTCATGAGTCTATACATGGGCTCTGTCTTCTACACTGACTTGCCTTTCCTGGCAGACATGTACTCACTACAAAAAAAAAACATATTAGCCCAAAAAAGTAAAGAAAAAATCAATGGGGTACTTATCTGAAGCACAATACAGGACTTCTCTGATGAGCGATGATCGGAGCTAGCAATTGGACAGGTGGCAGAAAAGTTCTGAGGTTGGTATGTGCCAACGTCTGCTTTACAACAGATGTCTCTATGACAGGCGTCCGCTAGATAATGAGCAGCATCACACGTACCCTACAGTAGCATTTAGACTTTTGTATACTGGCCAGAAATGAGAGTCAGCCAGAGGCAGACTCCCCCATGTTAAGATTACTGCAACATATGAATAGAAGGGCATCAATGGTTCATTTTCAAAATAGTCTCAAAGCAAGAGAATCCTTCACAGGAACTTTGACTCCATACTTCGGTCACAGCAGAGTCACCCACATGTGGCTATGGAAAATTACCAGCCTGTTGTAATAGTAAAAACTGCTTAGTTTTTTTTTTGTTTTTTTTTTGTGAATGGAAGAAGATCCAACCCAGGGTCTGGTTGTTTGTTCCATGGTCAAGCTGAAAAAGGTGCTTGCTTCCCACTGAAGCTTAGTAACAATAAATCAATAAAATAGGAAACTAGATAAAAGGGAAAAAAACTTCTCCCACAAAAAAATCTGTAAAAAGCACTTTAAACACTTTCTCCAGCCCCCCAAAAATAAAAGTTTCTCCACAGGAAAAAAAAAAGTTTTAGCTTTGAATATTTTTTTTGTTTGTTTTTACCAAAAAAGTAAAAAGTGCACTCCTGCTTTAAAGTAGATAAGTTACATGACAGTTAAGGGTAGTACATCCTAGCTTAGAAGTACTGTTTTTAAATAAAAAAAGTAACTTCAAACTAGTTTAAATGTAATATGGAGATTCCTTCCCGAAGGGAATTTATCTGCCCAGCAATGGAACATTAGCTGACAATCAATCCTCTATAAAGTCCAAAGAGCAGCTCTATTCTTGGCAACCAGAAAGCTCTAAAGGGCTTGGCATCCAAACTTGTCCTTTTAGTCGGCTCAGTTTGGGCACGTGGGATGCCCTGAAGCTTTGGAAGCTGGCTGGCTCCTGCATCCTATGCAGGATATAACCCATATAAGCTTAGGCTACTGCAGCAGTGAGCAATATTAAGAACATGTGATAATGTAACTCAGTCACAGAAAACCTTAAAATGTTTTTAATCTGATACTATAGATCAGCATCTTTCAAATCAACAGTTAGGGAATTGATAAGTTGTGAAGGAAGAGCATTTTAAACATTGGAACTTTCAAACGGATTAAGAAATGAAAGATCTGGAACTGGTCTTCACGAGATTTATTTCTTGGAAGCAAAAATATTTTTAAATAAAACTCATCCCTACCAGGGGAAGAGGAACAGGTTCTATGAGAGTCAACAAATGTTGAATGACAGTAGGAAAGAGTAGTTTTGTCTGGTGGGACTGCCAACTTACCTGTAGCTCTGCAGGATTACTCTCAGAACCTGTTTATTGCCTGTTGCCAGAGACAGAAATGGGCAGTCAGATTTTGGGGAAGATTTAAAGCTCTTCAAGGGTGGGAAGAAACTACTGCTTTTGGCTTTTCTCAGTTAGGGGTCATCCCAGTGGAACAACGATCTGCAGAACAATTGGCAGTGGAGTTTTACAGTGTCACGTTGCCAGCCCACAGCATCCAACCTTCCACAGAAGGTGCACACACACCCCCCTAGTGCCATTTTAGAGTGCCCAATCCACCTACAGCATGTCTTTGGGATGTGGGAGGAAACCAGAGCACCCAGCAAAACCCCACACGACCACAGAGGACAAGCAAACTCTGCACAGAAGGCACCCCAGCAGAGAATCGAACTGGAGATCCTCTTGCTTTGAGGCGCTGCTAACCACTGCACCACCACAGCTGCCAGAGGGTGGGAAGAAACAATTAGGAGATCGTCACCAGACTTGGACTGTCCTGGCTTCTGAAAAGCTCATTCCTGCCTTTTCAGATTCTGCTTGCCCAAATTTGCTGGTGCTGCTTATTTTGTCTTTCATAAAAAGTACTCAGGTAGGTGTCAAACATTTGCAAACAAGGAGAGGGCTATGAAATTTGATTCACCACTAGACTCAATTTTCCTCTCATCACACTTTCAGGACCTCAGGTAATAATCCTAAAAGATACCTATACAAAAGAGAATTTAAAATCTCAACTTTGCCATTCTCATGTAAATTTTTGTGAATATACCCATGCATACCTTCTCATAACAGCTCCAGTGGCAACAGCTTCAGAAGAGGCATTGGCTGAATCATAGGCACACTAAAGAATGTTGTTACTTGAAAAACAGTAGCAATAAATGTGTTTAAAGATGATTTTCCCTAAAAGAGAAAGTGGCTAAAATGCTCCTCATTCTCATATATAGCGAGCTTAAACCAACATGAGCCTGACAATTCATAATTCTAAAAATTAAATGTGGAAGGTACACCCTTTCCCCAGATCAAAGGCATTCCCATCCTTAGAGAGGGAGGGATTAGCATTTACTAAATGCGTAGCTGTAGCAGCACTTGTCAAATTACTGTAGGGTCAAATCTAAAAATAAAACTCTTAATAATGAGGAACTTTGTATAACCTGCATGCCTTCTTAGGTGCTGCAGGCTGGCGGTCAGGTATGTTACAGGCTGTAATAAAAATATTCCCCAAAGCTGGAAGAATACAAATAGACTGAGGAAATTCTAGTTGTACCAAATCAACAACTGGAATGGGTTTATGTTCCAAATGAAAAAACATTTCTGGATATGATTTCAGAAAGAAAATTCTTCCCTAGGACACTCAGATTTACTCGTTTTGGAGTCATACATTCAAGAAAAAGAATCGGCTAGAGGAAAAAAATGCTCAATCCTTTCCCTGTTCAAAATTCCATGAAAATTCAGAAATGGGGGGAAAAACTCCTTTTCCTGTAAAAACAGAATGAAAATGGTTTAAAGCCTAAGCTAATCCCAATAAATCATCCCTCTCTAAGACAGACAGGAGAAGAAAATGTTAAACTTTCAGCTTCTTTTCAACATGTCTAACCCCTGCGTCTACGGTGGCTGAAGGAACTACACCAAAAAAAATTAAGATGAGTGGTCTGTGGAGCCAGGAACGGCTACAGCTGTCACTCATCTGTGGCAGAGACAAATTAGTTGCTTTATGAAGGGACAATGTCTCTGTTCAGACTGGGTAACACAACTTTGCCTCCATAGATGCATTAGAGAATGGAATGTCTTCTGCTATAATTTAGATATGGAACAAACTCGTTTAATTCCACATTCTGTAATTCTTCAGACTATGAACTGCTTATGCCTTGATTGCAAATTGGATCCAAAATTGGCTACAAGGGTAACATGCATAAAGAATAAGAAAATGAGAATTGCTGGGTGCCTGGCTGTGTTCAATGTGAGACTCCAATACCAGCCTTAGGTCTACATACAGATATGTTGCAATAGGCATAGTTAAGTGTACAGTTTTACCTATGGGCCAGTCTAACAGAACTCACCCAAATGTCAATGGGAATACTGTATCAAGGGTTTTGAAACAAAGGACTTTCAAGTGAGTAAATTCCCTAGACTGAGACAAACTGATTATACAGTAAGCTATTTAAGTAACATCTTCAAGGCTGCTACTTCTAGGAAAGCAAATTTACTCTTTCAACAGCAAGGCCAATTGCTAAATATTGTGCTAGCTTTTGCATCTACTTTCCAAATGAGACAGACAAAAGCAAAGACTATACCAAAAGGATACTACCAATTGATCTGTCGTCAGTTTTCAACATTCTACTAGAATGTAAAGGGACTTGCAAGGCTTAAACATTTACAGAAAAAGCAACATTTGTAATGGAATTGGCAATAAAATTCCAGAACCAGAATAATATTTGCACCTAGAAAGCCAGTATTGGTATATAGAGATTGCTTTATTATTGTCAAAACCATGAAGCATACAGTTTGATTACTTTCATATAAATGCAAGTTTGCCTATGTCAAGTTATAATTCAATAAAGATGTAAAACCATGAAGCCTTGATAACTGGATGGGAAATCTTAAATTCACCCTGGTCTGACCCTTGTATCTTTGAAGGACAGAGGCCAAGTTAGTCAACTAATCCCAAATGAACACCCCCCCCCCCCAACATACAACCCTAAGCTACCTCATTACTAACATGCCCCCACCTATAGGTGTCCAATGTACTAGAGAAAAAACTGGGTTGGGTTGGGTTGCAAGGCTAGGCTTAAAGACTCTGGGGGTAAATAGCCTACTACAAACCTATGGAAACACTCCCAGAATCAAGCAACCTGAAAAAGTTAACATTCAGAATTATTAGTTTGTTGACACTTGGCCTTTAAAGCAATTAAGATAATTGGGCCCTACTAGTTAAACTGTAGAGCTGTGTACTTTTAAAAATGAAGCATTGAAATGAGCAACATTATTGTGAGACTTCAGGCAGCCTCAAGTTTCTTTACTCCCTTCCCACCATACCCCTCTGATCCTGCCTAATAGCTTACTTTTCATTGCCCTATCAATCCATTTCTCTTTTGAGACCACAAGCTTATTTATTCCTCAGCTGAAGGATCAGCCTGTGTGTTCTCAGATATAGTAGCAGGGAGTTTTACCAGACTTCCAACTCCATGGCAGCTCCTTTGAGCTCAACTGCTGCCTATGAGAAAATGCATGCCTCCAAGCCTTTCCTCCAGTTTTAGTGCTATACATTTGCAAGTCTCTTTAGCAGGTACATTCTCCAGATGTTTCATTCAGTACTCTGATAGATATCCTTCAAGAAACACTTTCCCCTCTCAAGATGGAAAAGCCAACAATGGTTGCTCTCTCATCTTTCCTGGTCTCACCTCTAGCACTAGTACTGCTAATGGAACATGATCCTAGTCAGATCTTTGCCCAACTACACTATGGGGCAAGTACCACAGTTTGGGCCTCAAGTCCAGTTCTACTGCTTCGGCCTTAAGACTAGACCTCCAAACAGTCTCATCTGCATGCAGTTATACATAATCCTAGGACACATACTGCAGGTGTTAGTCTTGCAGAGGCCTGAGCAGCTATCCTCACCCCAGGATGAGCAGATTGGTGTATATCTCTCCCAATGACTTTTGCAGTGTGCAGGTCACCAACTTCATGGGTCATATCTAGGTCACAGGACTATCACTTTATACCACAGAGCTGTCAGTCAGCTATTGGTTCCTCTTTTCCTTGTCTGTGGGTGACTGGGTAAACATCAGTAGCAAGTGTACCACATGTTCTTCTCCAGGGCACCAAAGGCAAGGCCAGTGCAGATATTTGCTAGTAGTGACAGTCAGACAATGGATGTGAATTAAGGAAGCTGACTAAGTACCAAACTGAGTGGCAGAAAGCTAGGAAGCTTAATGGCTTCAGGCACTTGCACAACAGATGTTTGATATCACAGCATACACAGAGCAGGAGACTGTGCCAAATTTAGTGGAAACTAACCCATTTCTATTGTAAAGGAGGATCTCAAAATATTGAGAATTTGCAATCTGTAAAGCACAGCTTGGCAGTGTACATAACTTCTCATCTTGCACATGCTACTGCTCCATTCCAGTAGGTCAGAGGCAAGAGCTTTGGTCATTCTGGAGTTTGTACTAGCAAAGATTAAAAAAAAAAAAACACATCTGGAGCAAGCCTCAGTATATTGCAAAACACTAGCTGGGTTGTATGCTACTTAAAGGTGGTAAAGGACAGAGCATTGCAGTAACTGATCAGAGACTCAGTCCCGTTGCCTTGGGTCAAAATAACTAGAAAACAAAGCTTAGGTCTCACTGCAGACAGCCTTAAAAGGACATAATCTAGTATATCCAAAAGCTAAATATAGTGCTAGAATTGAACAAGACCAATCCTAGATATTTGAGTGTTATGTTGAATACAGCTCTAGCTACCCAAGTCAGTCACAAGTCACACACACTAATGGATTAAAACAAAGTTTTAACTATTCTCCAGATCTTTTCCCATCTGATTCAAATCTGCCTGAAATTGCTTATGTTCAGCACCAACAGCTTTATACTAGACAATTACAGATGAAACATTTCAAATACTGCACCTGATGCCCTTTTCCAGTCTCTGTAGCAGAAAATATAGGGGCTATCCCGGTGCACCACCATTTTGACAATGGATGTTTTCTCCAGCATGCTATTTAACACCCTCAAACAAGAACTCCTGGGCCTCCAATGTGGGCAGCCATGCAGAAAAGTCTGGAATGTAGATGCCATAAAAAGAAGTTGTCTTACCATGACGTCCCATCTGTGTTGATGATCTTCCATTCATAACTGATGGTTCGGTTCTGAGCCCTTGGAACTGAGTCTGCCTAATACCAAGCTCATGCCAGCTAAAAGATCTCGAGCTAAGCTTCTACCCATAGTGCCCTTCTCTCTGTTACCTCAGATAGAGTTTGCCCATCTTGTATTAGTAAAGCAGAGGCTATTTCTGCACAAATGCCTTAACTCACCACTTGGACCCAAAGTATCCCCAGGAGACTTTGGAGGGGAAAGGATGGTGGGAAGTGATGAATGAAAGATGATCAACACCACAGATGAATGTTATGGTAAAACATAACTTCATCTGATGATGTTGTTCTTTCCATTCATCACCGATGGGACAGAATCCCCAGCTACCTTATGTTCCTTGGGTGGCCATTATGGAAGAACGTTCCTGAGCACCACTGAGCCGAAGGCAGCTCTCCCTCTGGAGACCACATCCAATTTGTAATGATTAATAAAAAGTGTGGGGGGTTAGCCCATGTGGCTGCTGCACAAATATCATCCATAGAGGCTCTCGAATGGAAGGCTACAGACATTGCCATAGATCTGGTAGAGTGGGTTTTAACATTCTGTGGTATAGGTTTTTTTTGCAAGTGAATAGATGCAGCGTATTCAGTCCCTCAGCCATTTAAATAGTGACCTTAGAGAGAGAATTTCCCATACTAGGTCCAGAGAAGGAAATGAAGAGTTGGTTTTACTTATTGTTTTGGTTCTGTCTAAATAAAAGCTCAGTTGTCTGTGTACATCCAAAAAATGTAGACAGTATTCCTCTTTATTAGTAAAATTTGGGAAAAATACTGGCAAATCAATGGTCTGACTGATGGAGAGATCTGAAATAACTTTGGGGAGAAAAGATGGGTGTGTCCAGAGTGATTCTCTGTCCTTGTGGAATATTAAATAGTGCCTTTTAATGCATAATGCCTGAAGTTCTGAAATTTGTCTGGCTGATGTGATGGCTATCAGGAAAAGGCCTTCCAAGATAAAAATTTGAGGTCACACTTTGCTGCAGGTTCAAAAGGAGGTTGAGTTAAGGACTGAAGAACTAACGTGAGGTTCCATGGCTCTATACGTGGTCTGATTGGAGGCCTAATGTGAGAGATCTCTTTAAGAAAGTTTTTGCATAACCGAAGGGAGAGGAGGGGAGAATTATCCAACCCATCATGAAAGTTAGAGATAGTTGCTAGATGTACTCATACGGTAGAAGCTGCAGCTCCCATCATCGAAGAATTTTGATAGATATTATAAAACTGCTGCAAATGGAGCAGAGTATGAATCTAGCCTCCATTTTTTAGACCTGTACTCGGCTCCAGTTACAGCAGTTTTACAATATCCATCAAAAGTCAGGATCC
This sequence comes from Protopterus annectens, assembly GCF_019279795.1. NCBI lineage: Eukaryota > Metazoa > Chordata > Ceratodontiformes > Protopteridae > Protopterus > Protopterus annectens. Next base: position 1,554,009,954 of record NC_056743.1, read on the forward strand.
CAAATCTGCTGGTTTCAGGATTTTAGTCTGTTTGAGTGGTCCAGGCCTTGTTGTGGTAGTAGGAGGTCTTTCTGCTCATCAGTAAGAGTGGTAAGCATTGGAGCAGCCTAACTGTTGCAAGAGGAGTGGTTTCCAGCTATAAAATTAACCTTATTGGCCATTTTGGGCCGATTTCTATCACTTTCAACTTTGAGTTAAAAAACAGTGTTTGCGGGGTTTGCACTTGTTTTAGCTCAGCGGATCCTGTTTTGGCCTCCTGTACACTACTACAGCATCAGGAAGGAGAGACATTTTGCAGACTCTAAGTACCTTTTTAACTTTCTCTAAACTGTTTTTGCTTATTGCACTTTAAAAAGCCATTTTTACTGTGGTTCTGTTATATTTCTGCTGCATTTTACTGCTAAATAATTTTACTGTGTGCACACTTGATTTATCTGCTTAAAAGTTAAAAATTTAAACTGCATTTAGTTCTGTAGGCATTACACTCAAGTGCAACAGCCTCTTCTGAGCATTGTTACTGTTTAAATTGCTTTTTGCTGCTTAATTTCATAAAAAAAACAACAAAAAAAATACCATCTGTACTGTTCATTTCCCACCCTTTCCTATACTAGAATAGTCCAGATCCCAGATATACTGGTTTCAGGACTTTAGTCTGTGTTTCTGAGTGGTCCAGACCTTATGGTAGTGTGAGGTCTTTCTGCTTATTAGTGAGAGTGGTAAGCATTGGAACAGCCCGTCACAAGAGGAGTGGTTTCCAGCTCTGAAATTAAACTTATTGGCCGTTTTGGGCTGATTTGGAGTTAAAAACCTGTGTTTGCATGGGTTTGTGTGAGTTTGCGCATCACACAGTGCCACTTAGCCAGGGTTAAACTATTCCCAGTGCTATAAAGTCTGCTCTTCAGTTTTTCCCTTAAAACTAGCCAGATTCTTAATTTCAGCACTTGAATCTGCTCCTTCCTTCATGCACAGCACTGGCTTAGAAAGTACAGTTTTGTACCTACCATAAATGCAGATGTTCGAGTGCTAATACAGCTGCAGTCATAACAGAAGGGTTATCCTGCCGTCAGGCGGGTCCTCGGTCGGCCGAATTCCAAAGTCTAGGTCCGGTGTCGGTTGTCGTCGCTTCTTCCCTGACGTCAGTGCGACAGGGGTATAAAAGAACCAGTCAACGCCATTTTCTTCAGTTTTTCTTGCCCCAGATGTCAGGTGCCCCCCAGAAAGAAGGCAATACATAAATTTGTGTAATAAAACAATGCAAAATAATCAAAATACAGTAGTTACAAGCAAATACACCATAAAAGAATACCCCAATCAGGATGTATGAGGAGGTGTTAGCCAATAGTCCTGTCCCAAGAGGGGAAGGAGGGAGGGAAACCTGGACTGCAACTGTATTAGCACTCGAACATCTACATTTATGGTAGGTACAAAACTGTACTATGTTCATCGTGCATACAGCTGCAGTCATAACAGATGGGTAGAATCCCAAAGCTAAGAAAGGGGTGGTAGGCACTAGGAGGAGCCAGGATGCCCTGCAAGACTGCAGTGGCAAAACCTGCTCTAGTTTTGGAGTATAATGGTAGGTGGTAGTGCTTGGAGAAGGTATGCACAGAACTCCAAGTGGCTGCTTCCAAAATATCTTTGGTAGGAACTCCTCTGAGGAAAGCTGCAGAGGTAGCTGTGGCCCTTGTGGAGTGAGATCTGATGCCTGCAGGTACAGTTTTACCATGAAGAGTGTAACAAAAGCGTATGCAGTGGGCTATCCATTTTGAAATGGTCTGTTTGGAAATTGGCTTCCCTTGAGCTCCTATAGCATAGGACACAAAGAGCTGTTCTGATTTTCTGAAAAGCTTTGTTCTGTCCAAATAGTAACGCAGCTGTCTGTGGATGTCCAAGGAATGTAGTAATCTCTCCCCTTTGTTTTGAGGATTAGGGTAAAAGGTAGGTAAGTGTATAGCCTGATTCAAAGCTACCCTGGATACCACCTTTGGCATAAAGGACGGGTTGGTTCGTAAGGAAACACTGTCCTGATGGAAGATGATAAAAGGCTGCACAGCCATGAGGGCTTGTAGTTCCGATACCGTACGAGATGAGGTGATAGCCAGAAGGAAAGCTGTTTTCCAGGACAAATATTGCAAATCTGTTGAGGCAGCTGGCTCAAAAGGAGGCAAGGTCAGCTTTTCTAGAATGAAATTGAGGTCCCACGCAGGTATTGGTTGTTTCCTTGGGGGTTTTATATTCTTAGCCCCTCTGAGGAACTGTCTTAAGAGGGGGTGAGAGAATAAGGGTGGATCAGTGTTGTATTCTGCAGAAATGGCTGAGGCATGGATTTTGATGGAGGAGAATGAAAGTCCACTGCTTAGCAGCTCAGCTAGATACTGTAATATTTGAGGTAAATTCAGTTTTCCAGGATTCTGGCCCTTTTTCTCATTCCAGGCACAAAACCGTTTCCATTTTGCGGAGTAAGCTTTTCTAGTAGATGGCCTTCTGGCCTCCAAAATGACATCCTGCACCTCCTTGGAGAGTAGGGTCTGTTGTGATGTTAAGGAATCTTCCATGCGGCCAGATTGAGTGTTTTCAGCTGACTGTGAAGAGTTTTGAAGCTGTGCTGAGTCAGAAGAAGAGGCATTAGAGGTAGGGTCCATGGAGGGGAATGCGTCAGGCTCCTCAGGAGTAGGTACCAGTGCTGTCTTTGCCAGTCTGGAGCAATGAGAATCATCTTTGGTCTGTCTGCTCTGGTTTTTAATAGAACTTTGGGCAGCAGAGGAAGAGGTGGAAAGGCATAAACTGTCATTGTTGTCCAACTGAAAGAGAGAGCGTCCACTCTCCAGGCCTTTGGATGAAAATCCTTGAGCAGAATTTTGTCAATTGGTGATTTTTGTGGGAGGCAAAGAGATCTATGTCTGGCCTTCCCCATGCTTGAATTATCTCTAAAAACTTGAGGATGCAACTTCCATTCGTGTGGATCTGTCATATTTCTGCTTAGGTTGTCTGCAAGCGTGTTTTCCTTGCCTGGCAAGTACTGTGCTTGAAGTTCGATTTGTAATTCCAGAGCCATGTTCCAAAGTGACATGGCCAGCCTGCATAGGGGGTATGAATGAGTTCCTCCTGGTTTGTTTATGTACCACATTACTGTGGTGTTGTCTGTCCTTATCAATAGTTGACCTGGATGCAGAAGGTCTTTGAAAGCTATAATAGCATTTATTACTGCTAGCATTTCCTTTTGATTGATGTGAAGGTGCTTTTCTTTTTGGGACCATTTGCCCTGAATGCACCGATCTATCATGTGCGCCCCCCAGGCGTAGTCCGAGGCGTCTGTTGTGATGACTTGATTTGCTTGAGGCTTGCAGAATGGGAGACCTGTGTTTGTTTGGCATGCTTGAGCCCACCACAGAAATTACTTTTGAAGACATGGAATTAGTGGTATTATTGTTTCCAAACTGTGGCTGTGTTGAGACCATAGGATTTTCAGGTACCAGTGAAGTTTCCTCATATGCAGCTTTGCACATGGGATTAGTAGGATGCAAGATGCCATGAATCCCAGAGCCTGCAGGATTTTCCTTGCAGTCAGCCTGGTGAAATTTGCTAGTGTTCTGAAGTATTGAGTTGGTTGCCCCTGCTTCTCTGGCATGAGGTAGGCCATCTGGGTGTTTGTGTCCAAGTTGGCACCCAGGAAAATTATTTTCTGAGAGGGTATTAGCCTTGATTTCTTTTTGTTGACTGTGTATCCCAGAAAATTCAACAACATTATTACAAAAGCCAGATGTCTCAGAAGTATGTGCTTGCTGTCCGCTTGGATCAGGCAGTCATCCAAATATGGGTATATTTGTATCCCTTGAAGTCTGCAGTAGGCGATTACTGATGCCAGGCATTTTGTGAATACTCTGGGTGCAGTAGATAAGCCAAAGGGCAATGCAGAGAATTGATAATGGGTTGAACCTGCAAGAAATCTGAGGTATCTTCTGCAATTTTGTCTGATTGGGACATGCAGGTATGCCTCCTTGAGGTCCAATGTTACCAGCCAAGACTCCTTGCCCAGCATGGGAAGAAGCTGCTGTAATGTGAGCATCTTGAATTTTGGTACGAGTAAAAATGTGTTTAGGATGGATAGGTCCAAAATAGGTCTCCAATCTTTTCCCTTCCTTGGTACCAGGAATAGTCTGGAATAAAAACCTTGACCTTGTTCGTGAGTAGGTACCTCTTGAATAGCTTTCATGTCCATGAGATCTGAAATTTGTCTTTGTGCCTCTGCCCTTTGATTGTGTGTTTTTTGAAAATAATGCCAGTTTTCCGCCTAAGGGTGCTGCCATTTGAGCCTTGCTTGGCATGCAAAGGGGAAAGTCATTGGGCTTGCTTTCTGAATGGCTGCGAACTATCCTCACCACCTCTTTGGGTAGGAGCTTGCCATTGTCTGCCTCTAAACGATCCTTGAGATTGCCCTCTGCCCCTCGGGCGCCTGTATCTATCTCTTTGGGGTCTGTCCGTGGCTGGAAAGGACCAATTTTTGGAAGGCCAATTTCTACTGAAACGTGGCGGTTGTACCTGTAGAAAATCTTTCACTGTTTGCATTGATTTAACCTTTTCCTCCATTTTCTTTAATACCTCCTCAGCTTTAACACCAAATAATACATCCTTTTGCAGAGGGGCATCTAGTAATTTAGCTTTGACATGATCTGGCAAGGTTTGCTCCTTGAGCCAGGTATGTCTACGTATGACTGATCCTGTAACAGCAGCTCTTCATGAGGCCTCTAGAGCATCAAAACCATATTGCAAGGTATGTTTACCCACTTGTTCTGTACTATGCATCAAATCCTGCAACTCCTTCAAGTCTGGTTGTTCAGATTGTGACATTTTACTTCTCAACTGTGATAACAGAAACTGTTGGTACTTTAGCATATGGAACTGACAGTTTAATGCCCTCATGGTTAAGGTGGCCGAGGCGTATACCTTTTTTCCCCACCTTTCTAAGGATCTGGAATCTCTCTCGGAAGGTAATGGATTTTTAGCAGTGGAGGCCTTAATTCCCTTGGGGCCCTGTGAGATAGTTTCTGGGTCAGCCGCATGGCTTTTGTATAAAAATTGGTGAGAGTCAGGAACCCGGTAGTACCTGTCCGGCTTGACTGGGGCTGGAGGTAAGGAATCCGGGTTAAGGCAAGCCTCCGAGTACACATCATCTAGTATGTCTAAGACAGGAGGTATAGCCAGAGGCCTGTGCTGAGGTAGTAATAGAAAATCCCTAAGCCTTTTCTTGGAATCTGAGTACTCTTGGCCTTCCCAGTGGAAGTGTTCCCTTAAGGTATGCAAGGTTTCCCCAAATGAGTAATCCTCTGGGGGGGGAGACAGAGGGAATGGACTCCTCTGCATCAGAATCTTCAAAAGGGGAGTAAGAATGTTCTTGTTCATCAGAGCGCTCTGAAATAATGGAGGCCTGGTCAGAGGAGGGGGATTCTTCCTCCACTCTGGGCCTTTTGTCTGGGAGGGGTTGAGAACCCCTGATAAGAGTAATTAAATCCTCAGCCATTTTAAGCATCTGTTTTTTAGGCATGGGGGCTGGAGAAGGGCCCTGTGTAGCTTGTCTCTTAGAATGCATGGCTGCTTTAGACTTAGTGAAAGCCTTGATGGAAAAGGAAGAGGAAGGTCTGAAGACACCTTGAGAGGAGGCAGACCTGTCTACATTTTGAGATTCACCACCAAGAGTGGCTTCGGTATCTGTAGTCGGGCTGTGGGCCGAGGAGCCTGCGACCTCGGGCACAGAAGACACCGCCAATGAAGTGTCGTCGGTAGGCAGGGGCTGCGTAGGCGCCTCACTGAGAACCGGACCACCTGTAGTTGGCTTTGGCGTGGTGTCGGTAGAGGCCGCGGACCTCGTGTGTCGGTCCTTATCTTTGCGTTTTTTAGACAAAACTGGAGTCGGAGTATCCGATGACATAATATAGTTAAATTTTTTGCCAAAATTGTGCTGGGCGAACTCCGCCCGACGCTTAATGGTGCGTTTGTTGAATGTAGCACAAAAACGACAGACCGAGACGTCGTGGTCTGGGCCTAAGCAAGGAATGCAGAGGGAATGAAAATCCTGATGCGGTATTTGCTTCCCACATGAAATACAATTATTAACTTTGTCTGACATCGGTCTGAGGCAAGAAAAGTTTCCCCAACGGGGTACTTAGCTTTCAAGAAGACTTCAGTTGCAAAATTTTCATAATTTCAGGAGCTGGCCGACTGGCACTTGCGAACTGCTTCTGCTTCGGGCACCGCGCGGCAAGAAAGACTGAAGAAAATGGTGTCGGCTGGTTCTTTTATACCCCTGTCGCACTGACGTCAGGGAAGAAGCGATGACAACCGACGCCGGACCTAGACTTTGGAATTCGGCCGACCGAGGACCCACCTGACGGCAGGATAACCCTTCTGTTATGACTGCAGCTGTATGCACGATGAACATCAGTTGTAAGCACTAAAGCTACAAATTACTACAGCACTCAATCTTCCTCATTACCTAGAGGATAAGTTTTTTTGTACTTATCTTCCTCAGCTGCTTAGAGGAAAACAGCTCTAGTACTTACTTAACTCACTTGTCTAGAGGAAAAAAAGAAGTTATGTACCTACCATAACGTTCCATGCTAGTTGTCTTCATCTCGCCTTCCTTCTTGCTGGTTGGGATCGGAGCCGATCCTCGGCTCCTACTTGGCCATCTTCAATAGCTCAAGAGCTGTTTACTGGCTCGAGGCTACCCCTTATCCCATAATGCCTAGCGATAGCTACCCAGATCTCGTTTGAAATACCTAACCCCAGACATAACATAATAATTCAGTCAAGAACCAGTTGACTATACCTGCCATATTCTCTTAGGTCAAAGAGAGGACACAAGAGAACACACAGCCATTGAAACAGAACAAAAAACTCCTCTCGGTCCCTTAGGACAGGGGGATGGAGGGTGGAACACAAGAAGGAAGGCGAGATGAAGACAACTAACATGGAACGTTATGGTAGGTACATAACTTCTTTATGTTAAGTTGTCTATCTCGCCTTCATTCTTGCTGGTTGGGACAGCATCCCTAGCACCTAACATCCTGGGTGGCTCAGTGGAACAGACTTTTCTGAACAGTGGAACCAAAGTCAGCTCTGCTCCTGGAGACCATATCCAATTTGTAATGAGAAATAAAGGTATGAGGGTTTGCCCACGTGGCAGCTGCACAGATAGAATCCATGAGCAACCTAGACTGGAAGGCTACAGAGGTGGCCAAGGCCCTAATAGAATGACCTTTCGGTTTAATAGGTAACTGTTCCTTAATTGATAAATGAAAGTAAGTGTGTGTGACAACCATCTGCACAAGGTTACCTTGGAAACTGGGGGACCTTGTTTGCCCAAGGCGTAAGAGAGGAATAGTTGGTCCGATTTCCTTACTTCTTTAGTTCTGTGCAGGTAAAAGCACAATTGCCTATGAACATCCAATTGTAGTTTGTATTCTGCCTTGTTGGTATGATTAGGGAAAAACACAGGAAGATCTACAGATTGGTTTAAGTTACTTTCTGAGCAGACTTTAGGGAGAAACGAAGGATTAGTTCTCAGAGCAACCCTGTCCTTATGAAAAACCAAGTAAGGAGGACGAATACATAGCGCCTGAAGTTCGGACACACGTCTGGCTGAAGTAATAGCTACCAGAAAGAGTGTATTCCAAGATAGGAACTTGATAGAGCAAGAAGCTGCCGGTTCAAAAGGGGGCAGAATTAAGGAGGAGGGGGATCTCTCACTGGGGGCCTAAGAGTTGCCCCTCTCAAAAAAGCTTTACATAGCTTATGAGACAATGTTAGAGTTCAAAAAACCAACATGAAAGTTAGAAATGGCTGCAATTTGTACCCTGATCGTAGAAGCAGCGGACCCGGAATGAAACAGCAGAGCTAGGAATTCCAAGATTTCGCGGACTGGGGCTGAGAAGGGATCCACATTCCTAGTCTCGGCTCAACAAGAAAAGCATTTCCATTTGCTAGCATAAGTTTTCCTCATTGTAGATTTGTGAGAGGACACAATAATGTCACGGACTGAGGGGGAAATGCTGGGAAGCCTGGCTAAGGTTGGAAGTGGGGCAACCAAGCTGTGACCTGGAGGGTTTTTTAGGGATTGATGCAACCTGCCTGATTGATGAACCAGGACGTCTGGAATTGCGTCCAGAGTCCAGGGTTGATCGAGAAGGTAACGGTGCAGGAACGGAAACCATATCTGTCAAGACCAGTAGGGAGCAATGAGGATCATTTTGCAACCCGACGATATTGCTTTCTGTATAAGTTTGGGTATCAGAGGGAATGGAGGAAAGGCATAAAGAAGTCCCTGGGGCCAGTCGTAGACTACAGCGTCTCTGGGTGTGTGACCCGGAAGTGGAAGAAGGGAGAAGTAGTTTCTGCATTTGCTGTTGAAGGGGTGGCAAAGAGACTGCAGCAAGCCTGTCCCCATTTGCGAAAAACAAGATTTGCAATATCCTGATTCAGAGACCACTTGTGAGGCATTAGAATAGCTCTGCTGAGCTTGTCTGCTATGACATTGGATCTCCCAGGGATGCGAGTCGCAATCAGAAAACATTGGGAGGAAATTGCCCACTGCCAAAGCCTGAGTGCTTCTCAACATAGGGGGCTAGGACCTGGTTCCACCCTGCTTGTTGATGTACCACACCACTGACATGTTGTCCGTTTGAATAGCAATGGTCCCAGGAGGAAAAGAGCCTTGAAGGGCTTGCAACACCAGCAGCAAGGCTCTCATTTCCAGGACATTTATATGCAGATGGTACTCGTGAGGTTGCCACGTGCCTTGGACTGTCCTGCCCAGATAATGCCCCCCCACCCTATGTCTGTTGTCACTGTGGCTACTGGAGGGGGTTGTATGAAAGGTCTGCCCTGAGTAACTAGTGGGGAGACCATCCACCAAGAAAGATGCCTTTTGCATGCGTCCGTGATCATGATCTCATATGTCACAGGTAGCTCTTGGAAAGACCACTGCGTGAACAGAAGCAACTGAAGAATCCTCATATGAAAGCGTGCCAGTGGGATTAGGAGAATGGCTGCTGCCATGGAGCCCAGAGTTTGAAGGACGTACCTGACTTGTATCCTTTTGCTCTGCATCAGAACCTGTACCTGCTGACGAATTGCGGGCACCCTTTCTGGTGGTAGCCTTGCAAACATATCCCCTGTGTCTAAGTCTGCTCCTATATAAGTGATAGATTGACAGGGCAACAAGGCAGATTTTTTGAAATTTATTGTGATGCCGAGCTGTGAGCAGACTGAAATTGTGTAGTCCCGTGCTTGTAGGAGTTGATGCCTGGTGGTAGCAGTAAGGAGCCAGTCGTCTAGATACGGAAGCACCTGGAATCCTTGATGCCTCAGGTGAGCCTTGACCACTGCCATACATTTGGTGAACACCCTGGGGGCTGTGGTAAGACCAAAGGGCAGAGCTCTGAACTGATAATGACTGGCCCCAAGCCGGAAGCGAAGATATGTTCTGGAGCGCCTGTCCATCTTTACATGGTAGTACGCGTCCTGAAGATCTATAGAGCACATCCAATTGTCCTGACCCAGAAAGGGTAGAATGGCCTGTAGCGTGACCATCCGAAACTTCATTCTTTGTACAGACCTGTTTAGTCTGCTGAGATCCAGAATCAGTCTCCAGTCCCCTGTCTTTTTTGGTACTAAAAAGAACCTTGAGTAAGTTCCGGATCTGTGCTGGTCTGCCGGGACTTCCTGGATGGCTCTTTTTTCTAGCAGTTTTGAAACTTCTATTACTGTTTGCTCCCTCAGATTGGGTGGAACATCTGGGAGGGTCTTCCTTGACTGCAAGGGGGGTTGAAGGAAGGGAATTTTGTAACCTCCGGATATAACGGACCATACCCATCTGTCTTGTGTTAAACTTCACCAGGGTTTTGGGTACAGCGAAAGTCTTCCCCCGACTGCCTCCAGAGATGTGCAGCCGGGCAACACTTCAGGGATGCTGAAAGGGCTTATCAGAGAAGGATTCTCTGTTGCCCTGGTTCTGCGGACCCCCTCTGCCACGAGGGCGGAGTCTATTATTATTATTTCCCCCTCTGCCTCTGGAGGAAAAATCACTACGTGTGTCAGGCAAGGCTCCCTGAGATTTACGGAACCACATCTTCCTACTCTTCTGACCCTTGAGGTAAGGTCTAGAGGGTGTGGAAAAATGGACTCCCACAGCAGAGAGAGTCTTGCCTTCTTGCTCACACCTAGTCAGTGTCTTTCACCTGTGGTCCAAAAAGAAAGGAACCATCAAAGGGAGTGTTGAAGGACGCTCGAAAGGGTTCCGCAAAGTTACACAGCCGCATCCACGCATGCCTCCTAAGGGCCACCCCGGTACCTGCGGCTCTAGTCGCCCCATCAGCTGCATAAGAAATGAGCCTCATGGAGGAGTTAATGACAGAATTAAGCGTCACTAGCTGGGAAGCTACCTTTGCTTGTGCTCCCTCAGCTGTTGGATCTTGGAGGGTATCTCTGAGCTCTTTAAGGAGATCCCTTTGACGGTGAGTAAAATGACACAATTCAATGACCTCATAGAAGGTCGCTGAAGCGAACATTCGCTTCTCATATGTCCATTGTCCTAGACTCCTTGTTAGGGGGATGGACAGATGAAGTGGTCTCCGCTAACTCTTTTTTTGTGGCTGCTGCTACCACCATAGCATCAACAGGGACACCTTTCATAAGGAACTGCTTATCCTGGGGTGCTGTAATAAATTTACCAGGTCTTCTCGGAGTTGGTTCCACTGTATCTGGAGCTGACCAAGCCTTTCGAGCCACCACGGTCATAAGTGGATCGAAAGGCGGAGACACCCAGGAGGTGGAAGGTTGGGAACTGAAGGCATCCAGAAATACAGACATCCTCAGAAGAGGTTAGGGGATTCCAGTTCCCCTTCTGCTTGAGCTTCTCCAGGATGTCTGAAAAGGAAACATCCTCAGAGGGGAATCTCAGGGAGCCTTCCGATTCATCTAAGTCTGCTTCAGAAGTGACAGACTCAGGGGAGTCAATGTGCTTCCTCTTGCACTTCTTCTTTCAAGGGGGCTCCTCTGAGAGATCAGGGGAGGCCGCGGAAGAGGAGGAAACACTCAATGGGGTGTCCTGAAGCACTGATTCCCTACGCTTGGGGCCTGGAGGAGGAGCAGAGGTTGGCACAGGCACTACAGGGGACGGAGCCAGTGGGGCTGATAGTGGAGCTGACTCAGTGGCCAGCACACTCCACATGACATCGAAGGCATCCCTGCCACGATGCAGAGAAAGCTCTGGTTCCAAAGAAATAGGAATCATTCTCTGCACCGAGGGGGACAGCTCTGAGGCCGATGTAGGAGCCGAGCTCACCTGCGCCGAAGCTCCGAAAGGGAGAACGGGGTCGGACAAGGGTCCAATGCCACTCGCCCCCTCAGAACTGATGAGGCACCCAGATCCCTAGATGGACGGCACCACCGAGGGAATCAGAGCCAATGGAACCGAAGGAGATAGTGTTATCGGAGCCGACGGTTCCACTACTCGAACCCCAACAAACTCTGTCTCCTAACTCATTGGAGTTGGAGGAGGAATATTGAGAGAAGTGGACGAAGCAGATACCTGTTGAGGAGGGCTAGACAACAACTTGGCTAGTGCCTGCAACTTCAGCAACCTACTGACCACTCTCTCCACATCGTGATCTGATGGCTTAGAGGACTGAGAGGATCGGTGACTGCGCTCTCTCTGAAGTAAAGGAGACCGAGGAGCCAAATGCACTGATTCAAGTGAGGGGAACCTTAGCCTCTTGTGGCTCCGTAGCCTCTGATGGAGCTGACGGGGAGATTGTCTTGTCGGTGCCAGCCAGAACCAACGTGGAAGGTAAACCCTGAACCGAAGATGGCTCTGAACTTGGAGCTTATGGCTTAGTGGGTTTAGGGGATTTATCAGGCTGTGAGCTCTTGGGCGGTGAATCCTGGGGTTTTAAAAGACCCCCTAAGGATAAGCTTATTCTTACACTCCTGCAGCACTCTTGGACTAAAGGCATGGCAGATAGAACAAGAGTCCTGCAGGTGCACAGCGACTAAACAATAGTCGCAAGAAGTGTGCCCATCTGTCAGAGACATTTTCTGACAGCATGAGTCACACTTCCTGAACCCAGAAACCTTGGATTCCTTTGACATCCTTGAAGGTAAGGAAAAACAATTATCACAATAACAATCAGAAGCCAAATACAGTCTACAAAAAAAACACACTACTATAAGGACTATAGCTAAAGGTTTTTTTTTTTTTTAAGAGAATAGGAAAGCCTCTGACTTAAATGGCTAGCCTATAAGAGAAAGGTGGAAGGAAAAGCCTCTAACTTAAACGGCTAACCTGACAAGAAGAGGTAGGGGGGAGGGGTTGGGGAGAACTCTCTAAGTTAAATGAGTTCTACAAAAAAAAAGTGGGAAACTACAAGCTAACAAGTTAACTATCACAACACAAGACTATCGTTAACAATAAAAAACTAGAAGGGTTGAAATCTAGTAAAGAAAGTTATACAAAAAACTTTATACGAGCCTGAGCCAGAAAAACGACACCTCGCAGCTGAAGCAGCAAACGAGATCTGGGTAGCTATTGCTAGGCATTATGGGATAAGGGGTAGCCTCGAGCCAGTAAACAGCTGTCGAGCTATTGAAGATGGCGGAGTTGGAGCAGATGATCGGCTCCGATCCCAACCAGCAAGAACGAAGGCGAGATAGACAATTTAACATTAGTGATTACCCAGGCATGTCCAAGGGACAGCTCCCAGTGTTGTCTACCTAATGAAGCTGGGCATCTTGGGGCAGTGTAGCAATTGCATCATGTACACTGACAACCCTCTCCTCCTACCACCCAACACTACAACTTGTGAGAGATGCATTTATCTAGCCAAACTGGAGGCAAATCTCTCTTAAAACGAGACTGAACTTGTCAGTCAAGAGGCGAAGGTAAACACTTGCACCACACCACACTCATCACATAGAAACCTACACCACCAAAACCCACACATAGAAACACAAAAACATTTGCGGAGGCTCTCAGTAATAATCTGCTCAAGCAGCAGAGACCTCCAAAGCAAGAGACGTAAGCAACCTCCACCCCTCAATACAACCCAAAAGATGCATAACACAGACTCAGTGTGCCACTCAACCACAGCCCATAAGGCAAAATACCTAACACATTAGTCATAGGTGATGCTATAGTCAGGTACACTGATGTTCCACTCACCAGAACAGACAAGAAGGTTACATTTAAGCTGCATGTTGGGTGCTAGGATCCACCACATAACCCACACATTCAAGTCATTCCACAACAAGTACAGATATGACTCAGTCATTCTCCATGTTGGCGTGAACGACCTGAGACACACCTCCCTGGACTACATGAAGAGAGACATGGAAGAGCTCTCCGAATTTGTAATCCAGGCAGGTATGACCCTAGCCTTGAGTAGCATCCTACCTTCATCCAGAATGATACCACAGTACAAGGACAAAATGATGGACTTCAACAATTGGCTAAGCTACTGGTGTCATTCTAAGGAGATCCAGTATCTGTCTGCATGGGATGACATGGCAGACAGGCCTCTATGCTTTGCCAGAGATGGCTTGCACCTATCGCCCCTGGGATTCTGGATACTGGCTAAGGCTCTTGCCACCCCTGTAGCACCTTTTTTAGGCAAGGTTCAAATGATAAACCCACCACCGTAACAGATACAGGCAAGCAAAAACTGAGGGTAATGCTACTCAACGCTAGAAGTCTAAACCTCAAAATGCACTTAGAGGCACTCCTTAAAATGGAGAACATAGATATCTGTACAGTGACTGAAACCTGGTTCAAGGCCCAAGAGAGCACCCCTGCATTACCAGGGTATAACTCATACCATACCTTTCCCTCATCTAACCTGGACCGGAACACCAAAGGGAGAGGTGTGTCCATATTCATTAAGGATATCCACACCTCCAGGCTAGTTGCCCAACATAACGCATCCGAAATTCCCCAAGTGGAACTAACTCTGGGCAAAACTGCAATCCAAATTGCAGCTTGTTACAGATCCCCCACCATGCCCCACGATTCCCACTCCTCTTTTCGTGATATACTGGAAAATACTAGGGTTCAACCAAACACCCTAATAATGGGTGATTTCAACTACCCCACCATTAACTGGGAAAACTACTGATGTACCAACTCCTATGCTCCAGTGCTTTCCAGAATTCAGACTCTAATGCACTGGATCAACTTATCCACACCCTCACCAGGGGCAACAATATCCTAGACCTAGTCATTACCAACATGAGTGACCAGTGTTCCACAGCTGAAGCTAACATCTCATAGGTCAGATCCAACCATAAGCTAATCATCATAGATATCCACATCCCACCCCCACTCCCCATTAAGGAAACCACTGTAAAAGAATTTCTCCAAAGCCAACTTCATGCTTCTTAAGACAGAAGTGGCAAACTTCACAACACCCATGCAGATGGACAATATAGTTATGACTGCCAAATCCTACACAAATGCACTCTAAGCACTTACATGAGTGCATGGATCATGCTATCCCTAACAGAACCAAGACACTATCCTCCAAAAAAAAAAAAGGAAGCCAATCTGGTGGTCCCTTGCTATAAACAAACTCTACAACAGAAGGAAGAAACTGTTGCAAGAGAGTAAACACCCATGAGTGGAAGAGCTCCCTGGTCAGCCTCAGTAAGAAGCTGAGTTCCCTCAAAATCCTCCAAAGCTAGCAATGAAAACAAGATTCCCATAGATTCTAAGGACAATCACAAAGCATTCTATAGCCATGTCAAGAACCTCAATGGCAACACCAGATCTGCTCAGAGTTACAGCACAATGGCATGAAAATTACAGAACCAACTGATATTGCCAACATCCTGGCTGAACTTTACTCCCTCTCTCACCCCGTAAAGGGCCCATATCCATACCGGAAGAATGCAGACCTCCTGCAATCACAACAGGACAGGTAAAAACTGCATTCTCCAAAGCCAAGAACACAGCATCCATGGGACCAGACAACATACCAGGCTGCGTTTTCACAAACTTCAAAATGAACTGACACACCCCCCCACCTAAGCACCATGTTCATAGCCTCACGTCAGGCTTTGTACCCACTGAATGGCACACAGCAACAGTTATACCATTCCACACAGGGGGAGCCAGCACAGAATCCAGGAACTATTGTCCTATTAGCTTGACGAGCCTGGTCTGCAAGGCCATGGAACTCAAAGACATTGGTAACCTCCAAACTCTGGACCCCACCCAGTTTGGATTTGTGAAAGGCAGATCATGCCTCCTGAACCTGATCGACCTCTTTGAAACAGTCACCAAAGCCATAGGCTAGGGTAAGGTAGTTCACACAGCCTATTTTGACCTCGCCAAGGCTTTCGACACCATCCCCCATTCTGGTATTATAAACTCACTAAACTGGGTATAAATCCATACGTCACAAGATGATTTGCCAACTGGCTCACTGACAGAACCCACACCGTAAAAGTTGCAGACTCCAAATTTTGATGTCAAACCAGTGACAAGTGGAATACCACAGGGTTCAGTCTTGGGTTCTCTCCTGTTTGGTATCTACTTCTCTGAAGCATGGGCTAACAGAGTGGCTAAGTTCACAGATGACTGCAAATTAGGTGCCATAGTAGAGTCCCAAATGACGAAGACATCCTACAAGAGCCTCACTGAGACTGATGCCTGGTGTCAGAGCCATGGCCTCAAGCTCAACACAAACAGTGCATTGTCATCCCCTTTGGTAAAAATTGTGTACCCATAAACTACCACATAGGTGGCAGTCTACTTAACGCCAAAGGTATGATAACAGACCTTGGGACTCAGATGGACAGTAATCTCTCCTTTGATTATCACATCACCACAGTAGTCAGGAAACCCTTCTACGTGGCACACCATCACAAAAGGGTTCTCATCCAGGAAATAAAAAAGAGGTCATTGTTCCCCTCTACTCAACTCTCATTAGACCCATTGAGTACAATGTCCCTTTTGGAATGTACCTCACAAGACATCTGCAACAGCTGGAAAGGCCATAAAGTACCTCACAAAGAGGATTACGGGACTCGGATGCCATACACTGACCATCTCAAAAAACTCTAGCTTTACTCTGTAACATATCACCTACTCAGAGGTGATCTCTGCCCAACACACAAAGCTGTCAAACCCAGAGCTGTTGGACATGCTACACCGAAAGAAATCCCAATCCCTCAGAGATGCACACACTAAGGACCTAAACCTCGTCACCACAATAAACAGAACATGCTGGAGGGA
The DNA here is from genome assembly GCF_019279795.1 of Protopterus annectens. Taxonomy (NCBI): domain Eukaryota; kingdom Metazoa; phylum Chordata; order Ceratodontiformes; family Protopteridae; genus Protopterus; species Protopterus annectens. Next base: position 1,554,026,239 of record NC_056743.1, read on the forward strand.
CAGATTCCTGTCAAAGAGACTTCATGTACTCTGGAACAAGCTACCTGTCAAGCAGAGTTCATTAGCACTCCAAGAAAAATCTTGATATGTGGATGGGAAATAGGAAATTCACCCTGGGGATCACTTCTGTCTCTCTGCTCGACAGGGGCACAGGAAAATAACTTTCTTGGGTGGTGAAAGCCACAGAACCTTGTTGGCTATAGGCCCTAGGGCTGATAACCTAGTACCTACCTATGAACCTCTTCCATTTGTCTAGATATAGTCTTCCGGTGGATAGTTTGAGAGGCGCCAGGATAAATATCACTTGCAGGCGAGGAAAGGTTATCCTGCCTGGCAATTAACGGAAGTGGAGAAAAGTACAGTTTTGTACCTACCATAAATGTAGATGTCCGAACAGGATAGCATCTGCAGTCATAACAAATGGGTTGTCCTGTCGTCAGGCAGCCCCTCGGTCGGCCGGATTCCAAAGCCTGGGTCCGGCTTCGGCTGATGTCGCATTTCACCCGACGTCATCTCTGCTGGTCTTCGGGTATAAAAGCATCAGCCGATGCCATTTTCCTCAGTGTTTCTTGCCCCAAATGCCAGTTGCCCTCTAGGAAAGCTAAATTTTGGATAAATGCCAATGTTTCCAAAATAGTAGAAGGCAAACACAAAAAATAAGCATGTATGTACATATATACAAACAAATACACCATAAGAGACTCCCCCCAGCTAGCTATTAGATGGGTAAATACCCTAGGAGTACCACAGAGGGGAAGGAGGGTGGGTAATCCTGACTGCAGATGCTATCCTGTTTGGACATCTACATTTATGGTAGGTACAAAACTGTACTATGTCCTTCAAGGATGCATCTGCAGTCATAACAAATGGGTAGAATACCATAGCCAAACTAGGGGAGGAGGAAGAAGAATTATGGTGTAGTTAGGATCCCTTGCAATACAGCAGAGGCAAACCCTGCTCGGGATCTAGAGTATAGAGGTAAATTATAATGCTTGGCAAATGTATGCACGGAGGTCCAAGTAGCCGCCTCAATAATGTCCTTGGTTGCCACTCCTCGTAAGAAAGCTGTGATAGTGGCTGTAGCCCTTGTAGAATGAGGTCTTATGTTCTGTGGAACTGGTTTTCCATGGTAGGAGTAACAGAATCTTATGCAATTTCCTATCCATTTGGAGATTGTCTGTTTGGAAATTGCTTTTCCTTCCCTTCCTGTTGCATAGGCTACTAAAAGCTGGTCAGTTTTTCTGTTACTTTTGGTTCTGTCCAGGTAGTAGCGTAACTGTCTATGTACATCCAAAGTATGCAGCAGCCTTTCCCCCCTGTTCTGTGGATTGGGAAAGAAGGTAGGTAGGTGGATTGCCTGGTTTAAAGACACTCTGGATACCACCTTGGGCATAAAAGTAGGATTAGTTCTCATGGACACTCTATCTTGATGGAAGATTAGGAAGGGTTGTACTGCCATTAAGGCCTGTAGTTCCGAAACCCTCCTTGCTGAAGTAATTGCCAGTAGGAAAGCAGTTTTCCATGATAGGTGTTGAAGATCTGCTGTTGCTGCTGGTTCAAATGGAGGGAGTGTCAATTTTTCTAGCACAAAGTTCAAGTCCCATGCTGGTAATGGTGTTTCCTAGGAGGTTTTACATTCTTGATCCCTCTGAGGAATTGCCTGAGTAGAGGATGCGAAGAGACAGGTGGATCGAAGCTGTATTCTGCAGAAATAGCTGATGCATGTATCTTGATGGAGGAATAGGACAGGCCCGTATGTAGAAGCTCTGCCAAGTACTCCAGGATGTTAGCAATATCTATGTTCGAGACATCTTTTCCTCTTTCAGTACTCCAAATGACAAACCTTTTCCATTTTCCTGCATAGTTCCTTCTTGTTGAAGGTCTGCGGGCTTCAAGGATAATGTCTTTAACCCTTTGGGATAAGTCTGGGTTAGTAACTGTTATGTGATGTTCCAGGCAGTCAGTTGCAAGGTTTTTAGGTTTGGGTGCATGATGTTGTAGTTGTTCTGAGTTAACATCAAAGGCATCAGGGGTATTGGCCACATTCTCCCTGAGACATGCTCCTCAGCAAAGGATACCAGTGTTGTCTTGGCCAATTCGGAGCTATCAGAATTATCCTTGGACGTTCCTCTTTGATTTTCAGTAGTACCTTGTGCATCAAAGGCAGAGGTGGAAATGCATATGCTGTCAGGCCTTTCCAACTGAAGGATAGAGAGTCCACCTTCCATGCTAGTGGGTGGCATGTCCTTGTGCAGAATTTTTTGAGCTGGTGATTGAGTGGGGATGCGAATAGGTCTATTTGTGGCATTCCCCATTTCTTTGTGATGGCCTTGAAGATGTCCGGGTGTAGCATCCATTCGTGAGCATCCGGGGTGGTTCTGCTTAACATGTCTGCTAGGGTGTTTTCTTTTCCTGGCACAAATATTGCCTGTAACTGGATGTTGTAGCTCAGAGCCATATTCCAAAGGTCCAGAGTCATTCTGCATAGGGGTATGAATGAGTGCCTCCCTGTTTGTTGATGTACCACATGACTGTGGTGTTGTCTGTCCTTATCATTAAATGGCCTTCTTTGAGGAATGGTTTGAATTTCTGGATTGCTAGTTTTACTGCCAGCAATTCTTTTTGGTTTATGTGCAGGTGCAGCTGGTCTGGAGTCCACAATCCTTGTATGCACTTGTCCAACATGTGGGCCCCCCAGCCTAGGTCTGAGGCGTCCGTTGTGATGGTTTGGTTTGCTTGAAAGTTGTGGAAGGGCAAGCCTGGGTTTGACTGGCATGCTTGAGCCCACCATAGGAACTCTTGTTTCAGGCATGGGATTAGTGGGATTTCGGTTTCTAAGCTGTGCCTGTGTTGAGACCATAAATTCTTTAGGTACCACTGTAGTTTTCTCATATGCAGTCTGGCATGGGGACCAGGATTATGCATGATGCCATGAAGCCCAAGGCCTGCAGTACTTTTCTTGCTGTTAGTTTGTGCTGCTTTGTTAATGCCAAGAAGTAAAGAGGAGTTGTGCTTGTTTTTCTGCAGTTAGGAATGCCATTTGTTTTACTGTGTCCAATTCCGCACCCAAGAATGTTCTTGTCTGGGATGGTATCAGTCTTGACTTTTTTAAATTGACTGTGTATCCCAGGGCTTGTAGTAAGCAAATGACTCTTTGTAAATCTGTTGTCAGCTTGCTTTTGTTGTCCGCTTGTAACAGGCAGTCATCCAGGTATGGATAAATTTGGATTCCCTGTAGCCTGCAATGAGCGATTACTGATGCCAGGCATTTTGTGAATACTCTGGGCGCAGTAGATAAGCCAAAGGGCAATGCTGAGAATTGATAATGCTCTGTTCCTGCAAGAAATCTGAGGTATCTTCTGCAATTTGGTCGTATGGGGATGTGCAGGTATGCCTCCTTGAGATCTAGAGTTACCAGCCAACACTCCTTGCCCAGCATGGGAAGAAGTTGCTGTAGGGTCAGCATTTTGAATTTTGGTACAAAGATGTATGTGTTTAAGACGGACAGGTCGAGAATAGGTCTCCAACTTTTCTCTTTTCTTGGTACTAGGAAGAGTCTGGAGTAGAATCCTTTGCCCTGTTGTGTTATTGGTACTCTTTCCACAGCTCTCATCTTTGTTAATTGAGCTATCTGCTTTAGAGCTTCTGTTTTTTGATTTGGAGGTAGGTTTGGCATTCCTCTTTTTACTGGTAAGGTGTGGAAGTGGAACCTGTAGCCTTGGTCTATGGTTTGCAAAATCCACTTGTCTTTTGTGATATAGTGCCAATTTTTCGAAAATAAGGCTAACTTTCCGCCTAAAAGGTGCTGCTATTTGCTCCCTGGTAGGCGGTGTCAGAGTCAAGTCACTGTGATTGTGTTGCAGTGGCAGTGGTTGTGTCTGTGCCTCTCTGGTTATTGCCTTGCCACTGGCGTCCTCTATAGGCACCTCCTCTGGATTGATTTCTGCCTCTAGAGCGTCTATTCCTGCCTCTGAGATTTTGAGGAGTCTGGAAAGGACCAATTTTGGCAGGCCAGTTCCTGCTAAACCTTGGGGGCTGAACCTGTAAGAAATCCTTAACTGTTTGTACAGATTTTGCCTTCTCTTCCATTTTCTTCATTACTTGCTGAGCAGGTGTACCAAATAGACTGGCCTTATCCATAGGAGCATCTAACAGCTTTGCTTTAACATGATCCGGCAAAACCTGTTCCTTCAACCATGCATGCCTTCTTATCACTGTGCCAGTCATGGCTGATCTAAATGAAGCCTCCAGTGCATCATAGCCACATTTTAAAGAATGGTTACTAACCTGCTGAATGTTATTCACCATTTCTAACACATATTTCTTATCTAAGGAGTCATCAGAGGACAGCTTCTTAGTTAACTGGTCAAGCATAAACTCTTGGTATTGGATCATGTGAAACTGACAGTTTAAAGCTCTAGCTGAGAGAGTAGCAGAGGTGTAAACTTTTTTCCCCATCTCTCTAAGGACCTGGATTCCCTTTCAGAACGGAGAGGGTTTTGCTGAGGTCGAAGCTACTGCCTTAGGCCCCTGGGATATAGTCTCAGGATCTGCAAGTGGGGCCTTGTATAGGTGGTGATGAGTGTCTGGCACCCTGTAAAATCTATCTGGTTTGGCAGGGGCTGGAGGTAAAGTATCAGGAGCAGTGCAAACATCATTAAATGCATCATCCACAACAGGCAGAACTGGAGGTATAGCTAAGGGCCTATGTTGTGGTAAGTGCAGAAAGGTCCTAAGCCTTTTTCTTGAATCTGAGAAATCTTGTCCCTGCCATTGGAATTGTTTTCTCATGGCATGTAAGGTTTCCCCAAAGGAAAATTCCTCTGGTGGAGAGGCAGATGGAATGGATTCTTCAGCATCGGAATCTTCATAAGTAGAAAAAGGAGCCTCTGGCTGATCTGTAATGTCTGAGTCATCCGAAGAATCATCAGAGGACACTGGCTCGGGGGCTCTGCTCTAGGTCTCTTTTCTGGAGGCTGAGAGGCCCTGTCTGGGTGAGATTGGGATCCCCTAATTAAGGAGATTAAATCCTCTGCCAGAGTAAGCATTTGTGAACTAGAAGTGGGCCTATGTGAGGGGGTCTTAACAGGCACTGATTTAACAGTTTTGGCTGCTTTAGCCCTGGCAAAGGCCTTTATAGACATGGCTGCAGGAGGCCTAGCAGCACCACGTGCTGGGGTAGAGACATCCAAAGGGATGGTGTCTGATAATTCACTAGGAACCACAGTAGTAGGCAAAACTTCAGAGGCCGATTCAACTAAGGTAGCAGGAGCCTCAGTAGTAGTCATGGATTCGGCTGAAGATTGACCCGTTTTTTTCGGTTTCGGCCGAAACCGAGACACTCGCGGCTTGCTTAACCGTGGTTTCGGCCGAAACCGCGGACCAGTGTCGGTCTTTTTCTTTGCGTTTTTTAACAATTTGGGTAGTCGGAGGATCCGACGGCATAATGTACGCAAAATCTGAGCCGAAAAACTGTTCAGCAAACTCCGACCAACGCCTAAGCGTTCGTCGGTTGAAGGAAGCACAGGCTAAACAGGCTGCTACGTCGTGGTCTGGGCCTAAACAAGGTAGGCAGTAAGAGTGGAAATCTTTATGAGGTATTTGTTTCCCACAAGTTAAACAGTTATTTACTTTTTCTGACATCGGCTGAGGCAAGAAAGAGTCCCCAACGGGGTACTTAGCTTTTTAGAAGTCTTCGAAGTAGTATTCGGTAGTAGTAATCTCTGGATCTGACCGAACGGCACTTGCGAACAGCTTCTGCTTCGGGGCACCATGCGGCAAGAAAGACTGGGGAAAATGGCGTCGGCTGATGCTTTTATACCCGAAGACCAGCAGAGATGACGTCGGGTGAAATGCGACATCAGCCGAAGCCGGACCCAGGCTTTGGAATCCGGCTGACCGAGGGGCTGCCTGACGACAGGACAACCCATTTGTTATGACTGCAGATGCATCCTTGAAGGATATCCAAGCTGTCAGCTTGAGACTGGATAGGTTTGGGTGACCACCCTTAGGGATGAGAAATATGTCTGGAACAGGGACCAGTATCCACAGTCGATATAATAGATGAGGCCGAAGGAAGAGGAACCAAATTTCCCCGAGGCCAAAAAGGGGCTATGAGGATCACTTTGCATTTCAACCGAATAGCTTTCTTTATGAATTGAGGGATGAGGATAGGCATATAAGCAGTCCTGTGGGCCAATCGTGAATCAAAGCACCCCTCGGGGACTCCCCCTGTGGGGCAATAGGGCAAAATAGCTGCTGCATTTGTTTGATGGGGAGGTGAATAGGTCGCAGCAAGGCTGGCGCCAACGGCTGAAAGTTTTTCCCACTACGTCGGGATTGAGGGACCACTCGAGGCAGGAGAATACATCTGCTCAACTTGTCTGCTAATGACGTTGAAATTCCCATGAATATACATTGCTATCAGAAAGTGGTTGGAAGCCCACTATCAAATACTCATGGCCTCTCGACACAAGGGATAGGACTTTGTTCCTCCTTGCTTGTTGATATACCAGACTACTGATATGTTGTCTGATTGAATTGAGATCGTTCCAGAAGGAAGAACAGGTTGGAATGCTTGCAACACTAACAGCACCACACTCAGTTCTAGAAAATTGATATGCAGGTCAGCATCCAAAATGGACCATAAGCCTTGGATAGTCTTTCCCTGGAAATGGCCCCACCCTATCAGGGAAGTATCCGTGGTCACAATGGCCTTGGGTTGAGGGGAGCTAAAAAGGGAAGGTGCTTCGATTGAAGCATTCAGGAAAGAATTGAAAGGGTAGAAAGAGAAGTATAAAAAGGTCTATAGATAGCTTCAAAGTTCAAGAACTATTACAATTACTAACAAGGAATAAGAGATGGACAAAATATCTGGAAAAAATATCAAGTTTTCCACTTAGCTGAGAGCTTGGCTTGAATGCAGCTTTACAGCTATGCAGCAAATGAGATCTGAGGTAACAGGGAGAAGGGCACTATGGGTAGAAGCTTAGCTCGAGAGTTTTTGGCTGGCATGAGGTTGGTATTAGGCAGACTCTTTTCCAAGGGCTCAGAACCAAACCCATCAGTGATGAATTGAAAGATCACATAATTCTTTTGCATCCCTTCTAACCAGCACCTCAAGTGTTCTGGCCCACTGTTTGAAGCAGTTGCCATCATAAATCAAGGCTCCGTTTTCCTGCTTGTGGTAAACTACATTTTTGTTAATCAAATTCCTGGTGTTATGAAGTCAGTTCAGGTAAAATATTGTGCATTCCTGCTGACATGCTTGGCTTTCTAAAAAAAAAAAAAAGTTATGTACTCACCATAATGTTCCATCTGAATTGCCGTTAGTTTTCAACCTGTGGGTATAGGCACAGACATTGGCGCAGAGCTGGCCATATCCAAGCTACTGTGCCGAAACAGAGCTCATCCCCTACCCAAATGCCCCTCTCCTCCATCCTCTCAGATCAAGTTTAACAAAAAGCACCTGACGTAGACCTATAAACAGTGACTGACAACCACCTTTAAAAGAGGAGGCATAGAGAGAGCAAAAAGCCTCCTCTGCAAAGCCAAGTACTCATTGAAATGGGGAAGGTTGAAGACAAATTAAGAACAAAGCAGAATGGATGTTATGGTGAGTACATAACTTCATCTTACATGGTTGTCTTCATTTGATCTTCAACCTGTGGGACATTAGTCCCCAGCTACTTGAGCCCTGGGTGGCCTTAAGGATGTTCCAGAGCACAGCTGAACCAAAGGAAGCTCTGCTCCTAGATGAAATATCCAATTTGTAATGGGAAATGAAGGTGCGAGACCTAGCCCATGTACCTACAGCACAAATCTTGCCTACTGGTACCCTGGAGGAGAAAGATGAGGAGGTAGATACAGCCCTAGTAGAATGTGCCTTCACTGCAGAAGAGGAACACCATGCTTCTGATAAAGGTAATGCATTTGGCAATAGTTACCTTGGAAACAGGCAATCCCAATCTAGAATTAGAATAGGATACAAACAACTGATTGGACTTCCAAGTCCAATCAAGATAGAAACGAAGCTGACAAAAGTCAAGCATGTGTAACTGGTATTCTCCTTAGTTCTGAAACTCTGGAAAGAACACAGAAGATGGATAACCTGATTAATATTCTTCCCTGAAGTGACCTTGGGCATAAATGATTCAGCCTAAGCAAAACCCTGTCTGAAAAATGAGGTACTGGGGGTTGAATACAAAAGGGCATGCATCTCGGAGACACACTTAGATGAAGTTAAAGCTACCAATAAAACAGTTTTCCATGAAACTGAATATCCACTTTTTGCAGAGGGCTCAAAGGGAAGCACTTCCACCTGAAGTACAAATGTTAGGTCCCAAGGGGGAACTGGATTCTTAATGGGAGGCTGTAGGCCTTGATCTAGAAGTGGCCAAACAATCTAGAAGCAGCTAAAGAATGCTTTAGCCAGACATGAGATATGGTAGCTAGTTGAACTTTCACCGTAGATGAACTAGCGCCTTGGCTGAAAATACATGCCAGAAAGTCTGAAGGAACAGATGCAGTAAAGGAAACCACCAAATTGTGGGAAGCCCAAATGGAAAACCTCTTCCATTTACTAGCACAGATAATCTTAGTGAATGACTTGTGAGCAGAAAGCAATATGTGCTTCACAGGGGCTGATAGCCCGGGAAATATAGTCATCATTGGGACTGCAGAATCCAAGCTGTGAGCTTAAGGTTGCCCAGATCAGCATGGAAGTTGCTCAATGGATTGAAAATCAGATCCAGAACCAAAGGAGAAATGACAGATGAAAGGGGAACCAAACCAGATAAGGCTAGAAGGGAGAAAGTGGATCACACGGCACCTCGTCCTCCGAGCCTTCTGAAGAAATTTTGCTATAAGAGGATACGCATACAACAGACCAGGGGAGCAAGCATAGAGCATCTCTGGGAGTCCCTCCTTTGGGAGGAATCAGGGCAAAGAGGTCGCTGTACTTAGCGTTGGAAGTTGAGGTGAAAAGATTGCAGCTCAGTTGACCCCATGTCTGGAAGATGTCAGACTTTTTCAGAGACCACTCATGAGGAGACAGAATAGGCCTGCTGAGTTTGTCAGCTAGGATGTTGGAACTCCCCAAATGTGCGTTGCAAGAAAGCAGCCTGGAGATCTCCCATTCCCACAAACTCATGGCCTCTTGACAAAAGGGGTAAGATCCGGTTCCTCTGTTGATATACCAGACCACAGCCATGTTTGTATCATAATCATTCCTTGTGGGAGAAAAGAATGCAGCTCTTGCAATGCCAGAAGCACTGCCCTCATCTCCAGAACACTGATGTGAAGATTGATTTCTGACCACGTCCCTTTTACAGTCCCATCCCAGACAATGCTCCCCACATGCGCCTGGAGGCAGCTGTGGCCACTGGAGAGCCACAAAAGATAGACCCTCTGCTAGATTCTGAACATTTAATCACCACATGAGAGGACTGACAGGTCCTGTATAGCTGAATAGGAGAGAGAAGCTGGTCCAGAAGTGACCATTGGACTGAGTCCATTGAAGAACCCACATGTGAAGCCTTGCCAAGGATGAAATGACAATGGTCACTGCCATAGTTCCCAGAACTTGAAGGATTTGGGCTGCTGATGGCTGAGGTGTCTAGAATGCTTATCTAGCCCTGAAGAGACTGAATCCTCTCCATGGTAAGAAAAACCTTGAACAGAGAAGTATTCAATAGCACTCTGATGAATTCCAGGGAATGAAGAGGCTTCAATTTTGATTTGGGAAAATTTATCATGGTACCCAAGGTCAAAGCTAACTGAAAGAACTGTTCCCTGGCCTGAAGAAGCTGATGCTTGGTGGATGCAGCCAGTCTTCCAGATAGGGGAAAACCTGTATCCCCTGCAGTCTTAGATATGGTGCTAGTACTGCTACCACTTGGAACACCCTGGGGTGTGATGAGGCCAAAGGGGAGAACCCTGAACTGATGATGCCTAGCTCCTACACTCAGAAGCGTAGGAACCTCCTATGACACTTGTCCATCTTTATATGGTAGTATGCTTCCTGGAGGTCAATATAGAGCACATCCAGAAGTCCTTCTGGATGTATGGAAGAATGGACTGAATTGTAACCATCCAGAAGTTGGTTTTGGTGACGAGCCTGTTCAGTCCGGCAAGATCAAATATCGGTCTGTGTTCCTGTCTTTTTTGGGCACCAAAAAGAACAGTGAATAGACACCTGATCTGAATAGTTCTGGGGGGACAGGCTGGATGACTCGCTTGTTGAGCAGCTTGGCGATTTTCAGTTCGGTTGCCTCCCTGTGAGCAGGTGGAACATCCAGGAGTGATGTTCAGGCCCTTGGAGGATGAAGAAAGGAAATCAGATACCCCCTTGAATATTATCCTTGGCACCCATCAGATGCGATAGCTTCTCAGGCTGATGGATACAGAGAAAACCAACCCCCCCCCCCGACTATCTCCTGGGTAGGACAGCCAAGCAACACATCAAGGTTGCTGGAAGGGTCTGTCCAGCAGGAGTCCGGAGTCTCTTGGTCTCAAAGCCTTCCTGCCCCTAGGGTGGTGTCTAAAAGAACCATTCCCCAATTTGCCTATAGGGGAAGTCAGCAAGTTTGCCCTGATGGAAAGTCTTGGATGATTGGAACCACAGCCTCTTACTGCCTCAGATACCGAAAGGAGGAATGTTTGAGTAAAGCAGATTCCAGTGGCAGACAGGGTCTTACCATCCTTCTCACACTAGGCTAAAGTCTCCTTCATGGATGGACCGAACAGGGAAGATCCAAAGGGGGCGTTCGTGAAGGATGCCTTGAAGGGCTCAGAGAAATCACAAAGCTGCATCCAGACAAGATGCCTAATAGCGATGCCTGAACCAGCTGCCCTAGACAAGCCTTCCAATGCATAGGAAAGGAGCCTCATAGGAGGTGTTAGAAATAGCTTTGAGCGTGGCCAGTGTAGAGAAGAGATATTCCCCTCTGCCGTCATGGACTCTGGGGTAGATGCATACAGTTACTCAGAGGAATCTTTGTAGTCTAGTAACATGTTCCAAGTAATTCAGCACCCTCAGGGAAAAGGTCGCTGATGTATACACATGCTTCTCCAGTCTATTGCTCTGGACTACATCAGGAGGATGGACAGAGGAGCTCTCCTGGGTGAACTCTTTTGTGTCAGCTGCAACCACCAAAGCATCAACAGGGACGGTCTTCTGCTAAAAAGTCCCATCTGGCAGGGGCCCAAGTATTTTGTTGGGGCATTTGGCAATTGTTCCATCTTGCCTGGTTCCCTCCATGCCCTGTGGGCGATAAGGTCTACTAAATGGTCCATGGGGGGGGGTGTCACCCAGGAAATAGATGGGCCTGTGCCAAACTCCGCCAGAAACACAGACTCATTTAGATTGAGCTTTGGGGCAGACCATCCACCCTTCACCGCAGAATTTCCAGTGTCCCCAAAGGAGACATCAGGTGGAGATCAAGGGGAGTCCTCACCTTCCCAGTCAGTGTCATCTGTGACAGACTCAGAGGTGGAGTTAACATGACTCCTTTTGCACACATACTTTGTGGACCGCCCTGGGGGGAGACTCTGGGGAGGAACTGGAAGCCTGGGGCTCCACAGAGAAATGCCTGGAGGTTAGGGGCCGGCTATCTTTGAAGCGGAGGGCTGGAGATGGAGAGTCCAGCTGGAGCAGAAGAGGATCCAGAGGGGAAGACCTTGAGGATCTCAACATCGAAGTAGAGGACCCTCTGCACTACGCACGAACAGGAAATCAGTCCCTCACACATCTGTGCAGAAACACTCAATGCCAGCTGTGTCAAAGCACCCAATCCCATAGGTGCCGATGGGGGGGGGGGGATTGGTGCAGAGCTGCTCAGGTCTGATGCTCCAAGGGGAGGGAAGGCACCAAAAGCCTTTATACAAATGCCAAACCCTTGTACCCAGTGCCAAGCAAGCTACTACTCAGAGCTAAACCTCGCCACAACAATAAATAGAACATGCTGGAGGGATAGATTCCTACAGACTCCCCATGCTTTGGGACAAAATTCCAAATTACATCAGGCAGAGCCACTCTCACTAACGCTCTTTAGGAAAAAGGGGTCAAGGAACCCAAGGCCATGGTCAGCGAAGAAAACATCAACCCCTCGATGCCAGGAACTCCAGCAACCACAGGGCCCAAAGCACCGGGAAAGGACAATGCCCAGGAAGGACTCCCTGCTCCCAGAGGGGAGGGGACAGGAAGTACTTCCAGCTGGATCTGAGCCCGCAAGTACAATCTAAACAAATCCACTTCTGAGAAACTACGGGAGGACCTGGCAGAGGAAGCTATGGAAGCAGACCAGGAGTGGTGCCTGGGCAAGGCTGACTCCAGGGGCTCAGGTGAGAACCTAAGCTTAGGGGAAGATGACCTAGGCCTGATTTTGGGAGAAGGCTCACCAACAGCAGGGGAAGATTCAGTCTCCACTTCTCTGGAATCTTGCTTTTAGATTTGTCTCCCTCCTCTTCCTCCTTGTCCACACCCCTGCTTCGACTTACCAGGAGTAAGAGTCCCTGCACCCACACTAGAACTGGGTAATAAACCCAGTAATATCAACTTGTGTCTCCTGTCCGCAAGGGTATGAGGGGAAAAACTTGCACAAATAGAACACCCAGTGTCTAGGTGAAGAACACTGAAACACACTACACACACTGTATGACCATCTGAGGGTGGGATGGTATGCCCACACCCAGTACATTTCTTAAATCCCGCACCCTTCTCAGACTTGCCAGCTATGATAGAAAGACAAGGGGAATCTACTGAACAGAACTATAATAGAAATGCCCAATGTAAAATGCAAAGGGTAGGGGAAGTTTAGAAAATTATAGAAACAGTACGAGTACCATTCCCAACACTAGACAAAAAAACCCAAGATGGAGCTCAGATTACTCATTTGTAGCTGGAATAGCAACAAATGAGATCTGAAGGGATGGAGAGGGGGAGCAGCTCCATTTCAGCACCATAGCTTGGATATGGCCAGCTCGGCAGAGAGATCTGTGCCTATACCCACAGGTTGAAGATCAAATGAAGGCAACAATGTCAGATTATGCATTATGGTATACCTTTGGAGAAAGTGGACAAACATACAAGTGGAGATACACAGGCTAGAGCTACAAGTATTGGAGATGCAGTTTTCAGTTACTGAAGGCTAAAGCCCTTACGCAGAAATAAAGTATTTTGATGAACTGCATGATCCCCGAGCAAGGCAAAATGTTTAGAATTCAAGACTGTACATTGTGCAAAGTTGGGAGAAAATTTTAAAATCTTGACTAAATGCCTGAACCCAGTTCTCCCACTTCATTTGCACTATACCAAACTTACAAGATGGTGATAAATGTATTTATTCTTACTTAAATCAGTGCAAATACATTGGTTAATTGTAGAAGTTTATATTTTTGAAGATTGTAAAATTGTTCTTAATCATACTTTGGAACAGTTCTCTCCATGCCTTTACAGAATATTAGCAACTACCAAATAAATTTTAGTTTGTCCTGGTCATACATGCATTGATTTTAGTGGAAAAACCGAGGGTTAAAGCACCTTGGGACAGTTATAGAAATTCCAGAATGTTAGGGAATTAACTCAGAAGTTGACTGGTTTTGGGCCCAGACAGGAATTTCAGTGGGTCAGACTCCTGGCTGTACAGTTACGTTTAATCAGGACAGTACAGTTGTGCAAGTAAACTTTCCATAACATGTTAATTCACTGCTCCAGTAGCCTTTGCTATGCGGGTTATATCATGCTAAGGATAAAATAGCCAGCCTCCACACCCTAAATGACCAGACAGCTGACAAATTTGGGCACCAAAAGCTTTGGAGCTTTCCCAAGCCCTAAAACGACAATGCTAGGAATAACCATACCAACATAAACACCATAAAAGGGGAATGGAGGGAGTGGCTACTGCAGTTGTCATTCAAGATTGTTACACAACTGCACCATGTTAATCATGGATTACTGCTGCACTACAAGGGTAAATTACCCTAGCCAACTACATTTGGGAGGTGGAAGAGTCTGGAGAAAGGTCTTTGTAAAGACATGTAGACCTAAAGGAGAAATGTACAGTGCTTTGTAAATACAGAGGAACAAGTTGCAGCTTCTGGAATACTAAAAAAAAAAAAAAAAAAAAAAAAAAATATTTAAAATTGAGTTCCATCAAGATGGTAACAGTTGTCGGTGGACATTCAAGGTATGGAGTATCCGCTCCCTCAGCTTGGACAAAGAAAAATGGAGATGGATTGTTGGTCTTAAACTGTAATAAGACTTTCAGAACTGATCTTTATGCCTAAAGAAACCCTGGCCCTGTGGAAAGTGAGACTGGGTTGACTCACCATATCAGCTTGCAACTAGATACCACTTGGTAAATTTTTCTATGGTAAAAGCCTCAAATTAGTCAGGTTTGCTGCTTCAAATGGAGCCAGGTGCAATTTATACTCCAGGGAGGAGCTACCAGTTTTCTTGAAGACCTCTTATGCAAAACTGCTTTCAAAAATACTTTGCCCATAGATCCTCTTTAAAGACACTCATGTCAGACACTCAAATGGCAGATAAAATGTACAAATCAGCAAGAAAAGCCATATAGTAACTCAAACATTGTAAAAATCACAGAACTATTCCTGAATGGGTGCTGGTTATGTTGCTGGTACCAACTAAAAAAAACTTACATTTGTTAAGGTATGATTTTCTAGTAGCAGGCTTTGACTCCATTAGTAGCTGCTGCACATCCTTTGTAAATGGGTAACCAAGACCCTATTATCCAGGCAGTCAAATGAAGTGGATTGTTATCTGGGTGTATACAGCCCTGTTCTTGTATGAATAGAGCCAGTCTGAGGAATTTGTGGTAATGGACCCCAACCATTTCCAAAAAGGAGAAATGCGGTTGCCTGAGCCAGAAGGGAGTCACCACAATGATACTGGGGGATTCCTTCTAAATCTTCAGCAGTATCTTGGATATTAGTGGAAAGCACAGAGGAACATTCCTGTCCAGTGGAGAACATCCTTCTTCCAAGCTTTCTTGCATGGAGTCCAGCAGCAGAATATTGCCAGCAGACTCCTCTCTGAACAAAGTGGTCTTCTTGAACTGCCCACAAATGGATCAAATCTTGGAAGACCCCTTGATCTAGTTTCCATTAATGAATGCCCTTGTCCTGTTCAGCCTGTAAAGACTGCAGTGAAGCTATATCCCAAGCTAATGTGGCTAGTTTGCTGAAGGGGTACAACCTCATTCCCTCCTTGTAGCACATTAGCACGACTGTGGTACAGTCCCAACACTGAACCATCTTTGGTCATTGGGAATCTCATTTGGGGGCCTTGATCAAAGCATCTCATTAATGTGCTAGAGTTGCCCTTTGTGCCCCACATAGCTTGCACTAGTCCCTCATGAAACAGTTCCCAAAGTAAAAGTAGGGGCATCTGTGGTGACAGCTTTGTAATAGGGAGGGAGAATGGAAGACCTGTATTTCAGGATACTGGTCTCCAAGTGATTTCATTTGACAAACCCCAGCACTGGGTCCTGAATAGAAAAGGGGCATTAGTGCTGGGACCAGAGAGACTGGGAAGGGGAAAGTACAGTTGTGTACACTTGCCATAAATGTAGATGTTGGAGTATATTCACTGTTGCAGTCATCACATTTGGGTTATCTGCCTGCAGGTAGCCCTCAGCCAGCCTGAATCCCAGTCTTCAGATTTCTCTGTCAGATGCAGTCACTTCCTCCTTGACGTCCGGGGTATAAAACATGCAGCAGACACCATTCCATCAGTTTTTCTTGCCCCAGATGTCAGGCGCCTCCACAATAAGAAGCAATTATGGTATGGTACACCCCCAGCAAAAAGCAAATACACATGATACAAGTGCTTCCTGGAATACATCAACTCAAATGCCCTGGATCAGCTGGTAAACTCCCCCACCAGAGGTGAAAACATATTGGACCTGATCACAAACATGGGCGACAGGTGTTCCACACCGGAGGTCAACCAGTCACTGGTTAGATCAGACCATAAACTAATCACTCTGGATGTCCACCACCCCAAACTAAGGAAACCACAGTAAAAACTTTTCTAAAGCAAACTTCACCTTAAGACAGAGGTGGTACGTTTCACAGCCCCCACACTAAAGGATAACGCTGCCCAAGATGCAGAAACCTTTACAAATGCACTTTGAGCACCTACAAGGATACATGGATCGTGCCATCCCTAGCAAAACCAAGACTCAGTCCTCTAAGAGAAGGAAACCAATTTAATGGACACCTGCAATAAACAGTCTATACAATAGGATGAAACTAGTTCAGAAAAAAAGCAAATCCCAAGGAGAAATCCCTGATCAGTAAGAAACTAAAGCCCCTCATGAAATCATCCAAGGCTAACTTTGAAAGAAAAATAGCCAAGGATTCAAAAGATAAACCACAAAGCCTTAGTTAGCCATGTTAAGAATCTAAGTTGCAACTCACAGATATGCACTGTAGTGCAAAATAGCACAAAATATACTGAACCTACTGATATTGCCAACATCCTGGCAGATGGATTCAGTGCAAGCTTCACCTCCCTCTCACCTCCAAAAGGGCCCACAACAATACCAGAAAAGTGTAGTGTCCCCTCCCAAAAAAAACTCCCAGGTGAAAACAGCCCTTTCAAAAGCCAAAAATACAGCGTCAATGGGACCAGATTGTGTCCCAGGCTGCATCTTGCACGAACCACAGAACGAACTAACCCACCTAAACATGCTATTCAACCTCAGCCTCTCCACAGGCTACGTGCCCTTAGAATGGCACACATCAATGGTTATTCCTCTCCACAAAGGAGGGGCCACAACTGACCCTTGTAACTATCGCCCCATAAGCCTGTCTAGCCTGGTCTGCAAGGCTATGGAGCACATCATGTAACTCATTAACAAAGACATTGGGAACCTCCAAACACTTGACCCGACCCAGTTCAGCTTTAAGGGAAGATCATGCCTACTAAACCTGGCTGACAGACAAGTCACCAAGGCCATAGACTAGGGAAAGGTGGTTCACACAGCCTACCTTGACCTCAAGGCTTTTGACACCATTCCCCAACTCTGATATTACAGACTCACCAGCCTGAACATAAACCCCTACATCACGAGATGGGTTGCCAACTGGCTTAGAGAACTCACAGTAAGAATAGTGGGCTCCAGGTCAGACCCTAAACTGGTCACAAATGGTGTCCCGCAAGGCTTGGTCCTGGGACCCCTACTGTTTGGCATATACTTAGTACAGGCAAACACAGGATGACTATGGCTAACAAAGTTCACAGATTACTGCAAACTGGGAGCCATAATTGACTCCGCAGCTGACACAGACATCCTCCAAAAGGGTCTTACTGAGATGGACACCTGGTGTCAGTCATGGCCTCAAGCTAAATGCCAAAAAATGCATAGTCATCCCATTTGAGAAAAACAAAACACCCACAAATTACCACATAGGTGGCAGCCCCCTTAATACAGAAGGGGTAATAGAGATCTGGAGACCCAGGTAGATAGGAAATCCTATGTGGTCCATCCAATTACTAAAGGGTTCGCACCTAGAAATAAAGAGGTTATAGGGCCCCTCTACTAGTCGCTCATTAGACCCATCAGGAGTACATGCCCCATTTGGGATGCACCTCACAAGACACTTCCAACAGCTGGAAAGACCACAAAAGTACCTCACCAAGATGATTACTCATCTCAGACATATGTCCTATGCAGTCCAACTGAAAAAACTCCGGCTGTACTCAGTGGCATATCGCTTACTCAACGATGATCTCTGCCTGACTTGCAAAGCCATGTCCAACTCAGAATTGATGGACATGCTCCACCTAAAGAAATCCAAGTCACTGCAAGCCACGCGGTCTAGTGAGCTAAACCTCGCCACAATAAATAGAACATGCTGGAGGGATAGATTCCTACAGACTCCCCATACTTTGGAACAAAATTCCAAATTACATCAGGCAGAGCCCCTCTCACTAATGCTCAAGAGAAACCTTGACGAGTGGATGGGTAACAAAATACACCCCTGGGATCACTTCATTGGCTCTGCCTGACAGAGAATCAGTTAATCAATGGGGCGGCAAAAGCTGACACTTTGGCTAGGCTTACAAGTTGCCTCAGGCAGATAGCCTAGTACCTACCTATGAACCTATTATATATGCCAAACAAAAAGGAAAGGTAGAGCCAAGAGAAGTCAGGGGGCTGGATGGAGGGTAACCAGGACTGCAACAGTGAATACACTAACATCTACACTTATGGCAAGTGTACACAACTGTACTATGTTAGTGTTTCACTGTTAGTGATCACATTTGGGTCAATTCCCAAAGCGAAGGAAGGGAAGAGAAAGAGCATTAGGGCCAGCTATTGATCCCTGCAAGACTGCAGTGGCAAATCCAGCTCTGGATTTAGAAAAGATAGGCAAAGTGGTAATGCTTGGTGAAGGTGTACAGAGCTCCAAGTAGCAGCTTCTAGGATGTCCCTGGTAGGGACCTCTCAGAAATGTCAGAGGTAGATACAGCCCTGGTGTAATGTGATCTTATCCCCTGTGGGGTAGGTTCTCCATGGTGCTTGTAGCAGAAATCGATGCAATGGGCTATCCATTTGGAAATGGTTTACTTTGAAATAGCCTTCCCCTTTGCCCCTGCAGCAAAGCTAACTAGAAGCTGTTAAGATTCTGATAGATCTATTTAGATAGGACTAAGCCTATGTAGTCTGTGCACGTCCAGAGTACAGTATTTGTTCCCCTTTGGTTTTGTGGATTAGGGAAAAAAAGTAGGCAAATGGACTGATTTAGGACCACAGAAGACACCACCTTGGGCATAAAGGAAGGATTAATCCTGAGGGAAACCCTGTCCGCATGGAAGATAATGAAGGGTTCCACTGCTACGAGGGCCTATAATTCAGACACTCTTCTAGCTGAAGTAATGGCTAGAAGGAAGACTGTTTTCCAAGAAAGGAATTTCAACTCTGCTGTAGCAGCTGGTTCAAGGTGGGGGGGGGGTGAGCTTTTCAAATACAAAGTTAAGGTACCAGGCTGGAGTGGAAGCTCTCCTGGGGGGGGTCTTAATTTTTGGCCCCTCTAAGGAATTGCTTTAAGCAAGGGGTGAGAGAAGAGGGGTGGCTCAGTATTATGTGCTGAAATGGCAGAGGCATGAATTTTAACTGATAAGGACAGGCTCTTGTGGAGCATTTCTGTTAAGTACTGTAGAATACGAGGTAAGCTGGGCACAGCTGTGCCCATCCCCTGAGCTAGGCTTCAGGAACAGTATCTTTTCCACTTTTCAGCATAGAATTTTCTAGTACTAGGACTCCTTGCTTCCAGAATGACATCCAGTACCTGCTTACTGAAGGATGCTAGGGGAGCACTCAAGGAATTAGCCAGGCTGCAAGGTTCAGGGTTTGAACCAGAGGGTGCAGAATCTAGCCCACCTGCTGGGACAGCAGGGAAGGGGGTCTGAGGCAGGTGCCATGGTTGTAGCAGTGTCATACTGCACAAGAGGGGGCATCAGTGCTGGCGTGGACAGTCTGGTGCAATCATTATCCTTGGTTTGTCCCGTTTGATCTTTAGTAGGACCTTTGAGAGGAGAGGCAGAGGGGAAAGGCATAAACTGAGAGGCTTTCCCAGGTGGACAGGGCATCCACTTTCCAAGCTTGGCTGTGGGGAGTTCATGTGCAGAATTGTGCAATTGGTAGTTTTGAGGGAAGGCAAACAGGTATACCTCTGTAGTACATTTGTTAAACAGGAGGAATATTTTGGGTTCTAGTTTCCATTTGTGTGGGTCCAAGAGATTTCTGCTTAGGTAGTCTGCCAGTGAATTTACTTTGCCTAGTAGGAATTGAGCTTGCAGCTGTACTTGGTAGCTCAAGGGTGTGTTCCACAGAGCCATGGCTAGTTTGTAGAGGGTACAAGTGGGTTCCATCCTTCTTGTTTATGTACAAATAGTTGTTCTGGAAGAATATGGTCTTTGAAGCCTGTCAGAGCATTCTGTACAGCTAACATTTCTTTTTGATTGATATGCAGGGTGCATCTGTCTCGGAAAGTTCCATCTGCCCTGAATGCACTGCCCTGCCATGTGAGCCCCCCCATGCATAGTCTGATGCATCTGTTAGGGTTTGAGTGGCAGGGGGTAGAGTGAAAGGGAGCCCCTTGTGGTAGCAGGCCTCTGCCAACAAAGGAACTCATCTTCATACAAGGAATGATAGAAATCATTGTTTCCAGGTCCTGAGAATGTTGACACCATAGGCTTTTTAGATACCATTGGAGTTTCCTCATATGCAGTCTTGGATATGGAATTAGTAAAATGCAAGAGGCCATGAACCCCAGGGCTTGCAGTATTTTCCTTTCAGATAGCTGGGGTTTTGTGGCCAATAGTTTGAAGTAGGTTCTCAAACTTGTTTCTCTGGAGTGAGGAATGCCATCTGGGAAACTGTGCTCAAGCTTGCTCCCAGGAATACAATCAGTCAAGGTACTAGGTGAGATTTCTTTTCACTGATGGTGTACCCCAGAGAGGTTAGAAGTTTCTTTACGAATGCCAGGTATTTTAATAGCAAGTCCTGGCTTTCTGCCTGAATAAGACAATTGTCCAAGTATGGGTAAATTTCAATATTTCTCTGCCTGCAAAATGCAATGGCTGGAGCTAGACACTGAATACTCTTGGCGCAGTAGACAAGCCAAAGGGAAGTGCAGAGAACTGATATGCTTCAGGACAGGCTCCATGCACCAAGTACTTCCTGGAAGATTCCCTTATTGGGATGTGGAGGTAAGCTTCCTTTAAGTCTAGGGTTTCCAGCCAGGCATCCTTTGCTAGCATGGGAAGAAGCTGTTGCAGAGTTAGCATTTTGAATTTTGGAACTACCAGAAAGGTAGTTAGAATAGAGGTCTAGGATAGGATGCCAGTTGTCTTTTCTGGGTACCAGAAAAAGTCTTTAATAAAAACCTTGCCCCTTTTGTTCTGCTGGGACAGGTTGAATAGCCCTGATATTGAGGAGAGAACCTGCTGTTGGGCCTCTGTCTATTGATTTGGGGTAGGTCTGGCCAACCATTTGGGGTTGGTAGTGTGTACGATAGTCAAATCTGTATCCTTAAGAAACTATGTTCAAAACCCATTTGTCCTGGGGAATGACTTTCCAGTTTCTTGCATGCAGGGCAAGCTTTCCTCCTAAGGGAGCAGGGCTTGGAAGGGTTAAGGTTAAAGTCAGTGACATTTTTCCGTAAGGGGTGGCTTACTACTCCCTGCTTTGGAAGTGGGAGCCCCCCACTGTTTAGGTGTGTGTAGCCCAAGACTGTAGCCTAGGTGGTCTGCTGTTCCTGGGTTTGGACTAAGGCCTAGAAGGGACTGGAAAGTACCAGTTCTTTGAAGGCCAATGCCTACTGAATCTGGGAGGCTGCACTTGTAAGAAATCTGTAACAGTTTGCATAGATTTAGTTTTTTCCTCCATCCTTTTGAGGAATTCTTATACTTTACCACCAAAAAGGCAGTCAGTTTAAGGGAGCATCCAGTAATTTAGTTTTACATGATCTGGCAAGTTTTCAAGCCAAGCATGCCTTCTAATTACAGACCAAGTGACAGCAGCCCTGGAAGAAGCTTCTAAAGCATCAAAACCACATTGCAAAGTATGTTTACCAACTTGTTCTGCAGAATGCATTAAATCCTGTAATTCATGTTCAGTACAGTCAGGAATCAACATTTTATGTTTAAGTAGCCCCATAACATGCTGCTGATACTTTAACATATGAAACTGGCAATTTAAAGCCCTAATGGCCAAAGTAGCAGAAGTGTACACTTTTACCCCATCTAAGTCTCTAGAATCTCTATCATAAGGGGTAGGATTTTTGGCAGCAGTAGCCTTAATGCCTTTTGGACCTTGGGAAATGGGTCTCTGGATCCACAGAAGGATTCTTGAAGAGGAACTTGAGTCTGGGGCAAGGCTAGATTCCAAGAAAGCATCTACAATGTCCAGAACATTAGGGATAGCTAAAGGCCTGTGTTGAGCTAGTAGTAAGAATTCCCCAAGTCTCTTATTGGACTGAGTAATCCTGGCTTTCCCAGCAGAAATGCTCCAAGTGTGCAAGGTTTCACCAAAAGAAAAATCCTCTTGAGGGGAAGCAGAGGGAATGGAATCCTCTGCTTCAGAATCCTCATAAATACATAAGGGCAAATCCTGATATTCCTGATCAAAAGAATCAGAAATATCAGATTCCTGATCAAAAGAATCAGAAAGAAAATCAGTTCTAAGTCTCTAGAGGGGGAAAGCTGGCTTCCTCTAATTAAGGCAATAAGGTCTTCAGCCATTCTAAGCATTTGTTTTTTAGGCATATGGGCCTCAGCCTGCAGTTTGGTTGTCAGTTTTCTAGGCGTGGTGCGAGTTTTTGGCCTGGATGCAAACGATCGCGTCAGTTTAATATGAATGTCTGTAGGCCTGAAAACACCCTCAGAAGCTCGTGCCTGCACAGCAGCTCTGGACCAATCCCAAGGTAGAGACAACCGCAGGTTCTATAGTCGAAGAAGCATCTTGTGGCATACCAGACTCCGAATGGGTCTCAGCAGAGGCCTGCGAATTAGAAGTAGCAGGCATCAGGGGCTGCAAAAGCATCTCTGAGCACTGGCAGACTGGCAACTAGCTTAACGGAAGCGTTGGCAGCAGTTTTGGACCTATGCGGTCTGTCTATCCTTACGTTTTTCTGTAATATCTGTAGTCAGATGGCTTGACAAAGCCATTTCGGAGTACACAGAATGAGTACGAAAGTAATTAGCTGCAAAAATAGACAAATAGTTCAGGTGTTGAACAAGGCACAAAATGGACGAGGGACAGTTGTCTGTGCCTAAACAGGGGATGCAGTAAGAATGAAAATGAGGTATTTGCTTTCCACAGGTAAGACAATTGTTTAATTTTACAGACATCGGTTAGAGCAAGAAAAAGGATCCCCAACGGGGTAGATTGCTTTTTTGAAGACTTCGTGTCTGAAACTCAAATTAAAATTTCAGGAGTCGGCCACTTGCAAATTGCTTCCGCTTCGGGCGCCGCATGGCAAGAAAGACTGATGTAATTGCGTCGACTGCATGTTTTATACCCCTGACGTCAAGGAAGAAGTGACAGCATCAGACGCAGAAATCCAAAGACTCTGGTATTCAGTCTGGCTGAGGGATACCTGCAGGCAGATCCAAATGCAATGACTGCAACAGTGAAACATTAAGAACATCTGGTTCTATCACACCCTGGAACAGCATGCAATAGGCAGGAAGAAAAGTCTGGAGAATAAGGCACTACCCCCTGAAAAGGAGGCATTTCCTCCAATTCACGTCTGTAACTTTGAAAGATCTTCAGAACCCATTTGATGGGAACCGTTGGCAAACTGAAGTGCAGATGCTTTCTGGGAGAAAAAAAAAAAAGATGCCAAGGTGAGAGGGGGGAAACAGTCACTGACTTACTGGACAAGGACAGTCCTTTGCTTTGGGAATTTCCAGAATTCATCTTGGGACCCCATGTTATGTTTACCTTTACTTTGTAAAGATTGTTTCTTACAAAAGAATCCTTTGGAAAAGGAGGGCCGAAAAAAATCCTTGCATCTTGCATTTTGATCAGCTCTACAGCATAGCGGCCAAAAAATAAACTTCTAGCCAACTCAGATCTGGGAGGTTCTGAAAATGCAGCCAGGTAAACCTCAGCGTCAGTGGCTATAGCCCTTGAAGAGTTGTACTGCATACCATGAGGCAGAGAATATAAATCAAGAAACTGCAGACAAGCATTCCTCGGTTAAGATCAGCCTTACAAATGAGCCAGATAATTCAAGTCTGAAAAATCAAAGTGGCTGAAGCATGTACCATTTTACCCATACTTAATCTTCACATCCATAATTCCAATCCTATTTCTAAGGGTTTAGCAGCAGGATCCATTTTTCTGGAACAGATTTGGGAGTGCATAAAACTAGAGTAACTTTACACATCCTATCTGCATTTAGGGGCAGCTAAGCTCACTGGTCAAGGAAATTTCAGGCAGTAATATCCTCCAAAGCTGACAGAAGTGGAGGAATAGGAGCAGGTTCTGGAAGTTCCTTCTGTAACATCTCATTTTTAGTAACTGAATTATGAGCAGTCTAAATCAGAAATTTGGAGAAAAAAGTCCCCCTCCTGTCCAGATTCAGAATCTTGCCTCGCTTCAGGAAATATCCCTCTTTTTACCTGGAGGGGGACCTTCACAAGGATAAATCTCTTTAAACCTTGAGCCAGACCCAGTAAAACGACAAAGAAATTGAGTGGATGCCAGTTTAGTTTGACAGGAAAAAAAAATGGGGCCACAGTATTAATGGCAGGAGCAGCTCCTCCAAGAATGGGCAAATTGAAGTAACGTGGTGTTTTGTCAAATGACAAAGGAGAATGACTCCTTTGCCCACTGAGGGGACCTCAAAAGCTACAGAACATTGCTAAACTCTGGTCAATAGTGGCTGTAGATACTACACAACATGCAACCAGTGTAGGAGTGACCCGAGGTGCATACAGGCACAGCAGTCATCCACCTATGAATGAGTTAAATTGCTTGCTTTATGTGGTAAAGTGTTTTCTTAGCTCAGTTTTGTGGCTGATATTACAGATCATGGTACCAACAAATTGTTTCATGGTCAAACCAAAAACAGTGCCCCTTTCCCCAGGGAAAAGGGGCAGCAAATTCCAGCCCTGCAAGTAAAACAATTTGTGCACAGAAAAAGTGGTTGCTTTAAATATAAGCAGACAGGAAAAACTACCCCATTTAAATGTACAGTACAGTCTGACAAGCCAGTTAAAACTCCTAGCTGAAATATAACTTTTCCTGAAGAGGAAAGCTATAAAAATACACGTTTTTCCCTCAAAGGAAACTTCTACTCAAACAGCACAAGTAGACTGTCAAACCTCAAAAGCTCTGAAGGGCTTGCTGCCCAAACTTTAGTCAGCTCAGGATGACATTTTAAAATCACATGGAAGGTAGCCCAAAGCTTTGGAAGCTGGTTGTTTTATTCTTGGCAGGATACAACCCATTCCACTAAGCCTACTGCAGAGTGATAAACATGATTCTGTTCTATTTTCCACACAGCAGTTAATGAATAAATGGTGCTGAACAATATAGGCAAATTCAAGTCAGTTTAAGGTGTTTTAAAGATAATGTTTAGGAAATTAAAATCTGTATTGTACAGATGAGGTACTCTCCCATAAAGGTTCCTCTATAACACTTGTACATTATCGTATCTAAATGGCATTTTTAGCAGCAGTACTTACCCTTCTCAGAGCTGCTTGCAATTAGTGGACACTACAGACTATTTCGATAAACAGAAACAGCACAGAGTAAGAGCTTGTGTTTCAAAGCTGACACCTTACAATTAGAGAGTACCCCTTAATGTACTCGTGCAGTTGTCAGTACGAAGACTGCCACCATCCATGGACAAGGAGCAGGCATTCAGGTTATAATTTTAAAAAGTTAAAAATCCGTAGTGAAATAAGTGCACTGCAACTTGCAAAAAGTTATTTTAAAATAGGCTTCTGCTTACATCTATTGCCAGATTATGAATGAGAGGTGGGATACTGGCCCTATCTACCAACACTAACCTGGCAAAGGGTTGGAGTATCCCTCCACAGACATTGCCGCAACACTTCTGAAAAAGGGTATATTCACATGTACAGGTACACTGTAAAATACATTCTTTGCATTCACTAGTACAATCCCATTCTTTCAAAAATGGGATTTTCTGAATTTCAAAATGAGTAAACCCTTTTACACAGATCAACTCTCAGTCTACACACAAAGGAGATGCAACCACCACCCAGCCACAAAAGGTATGTCTGCTCTCATGCAGGAATCAGAAGCAAAATCAGCAACTTAATGGTTTTGCTATTAAATGCTGACAAATAAGTTGACTAAGACAACAAGGAACCAAACTAAGGATGTCTGCAATTGCTGAAATGACAGCTAGGGTCAGTCAAGCAAATTTCTTAATTCAGGTAAATTTTTATTGCAAGAAAGTGTCAGGTTTTTGGCTGCATGTGCTTGTTTTCAGTGGGTACTTGGGGATTGCTGCTGCACATCTTAGGGGTTTACACATACCTACAATAGTCTTAGACAAAATTATAGATATCTGGCTTGTAGTAGTTAGTCATGGAAGGCATGCACATATCCACATTTTAACCCTGTTCTTACCAAACACTCCCAAAATGAGTGCAGTAGCTTTTTTGACCATTACTCCTAATTTGGTTAAAAGTGTACCCCCCTTTCCTGCAGTTAAGACTAGCCCCCTGAATTTAGACAATGTTTTGAGTGTGAAAAATCCATGAATTTGAGAGTTATTTCATTGTCAATACCAAAGTATTCTGAAAATTCCATTTCTGAAGTCAGTTTGTCTGGATAGGCTTTACCCTGCCTCCTTAGTAAACCTCCAAAAATGTGGCATTTACCAGTTCCAATTTTCCCGAATAAGGGCAAAGAACTACTGCAAGACAGTCAAGTAGCTTCAGAGGCGAATTAGCTTTACTATACAATACCGTGCGTTGGAGTTTGCCCACTGGGGCAGCTAGGAAGGAATAAAAATGGCATTTTGCACAGTGATAGATCCAAAGATTCTCATACCAGTATACAGTGTTGATACCAATCAAATCAGAATTTCTCTGAAGCAGTTGCCCAGATAAGATTGTGGCAGTGTTGCAGCTAAAACTTTAATGACATACTGTTAAAAACAGACCAGATACTCTAAGACAACAAATAAAATCTTTAATTCTTCAAAACTACAGAAAAACATTTACTTGATAAATAATTAAACCCAGTATTTACATTATAAAATTTGGGAAAGGGGGCAACTTAGGAGCTATCTGCACAGTTCCATCTTCAAAAACAACTCTGGAGATTGTAGGACATCATCCTTCCACTCCTTTTAAGAAGCAAAACCACCTGTTTCTCATGGACTACCACATTCCAATGGAGGCAATTCTATTAGCTCATCTATTGTTTGCAGAAATGAGGATACATCAACATCCAGCGGATCTATATCTAGAAAAAGGAAATGCACATTAGCAGACACAAACTAGTGTACATCTTTCAATTTAAAAATGAACACAACTCACCAACTGTTCTCAGGACACAACTTACACAGAGCATTTTTTGTAATCATAGCATTGTCACCTTATGATCAGCAGAGGAAACAAAAGTGCAAGTGTCACACTGATGAATGAGGAGGAACCAAATTGTTTGCAACTTCGTATATTAATTTTACATTTATGAGAAATGCATAGTACTTCAGAGTACAAAATGGACAGTTACTGCAGTTTTCACAGGACTAAAGTGAAAAAGGTTGCATGTAGTTTAGTTCAAACTTAATTTGTTGCAAAATATATGAATGCTATCTCAGCAGTGTAATACCTCCAGAATCTGGTTTATTCCATACACCCTTTGCTATACTAAACCAGAGTTTACTTTCAAAGATGAGAAAGTCACATAAGTGTACAAGATTCAAATGCACTTGTCTAGGAAAGAAAGGGAGATGGGATGTCACTGAATGTCATTGTCCCAAGATGCAGCAGCCTCCAAGCCAATTTTCTTGGAAGCCCCCCCCCCCCCAAAAAAAAAAAGAATGCATGTGTGGGCTCGTCCTCAGTGCGGGTTGCTCTGACCAGTTTATGAAAAGATTGCTATGGAACAGGTTCATCATGTATATGCTTTGTGCCCCTTATATACACATGTATATGCTTTGTGCCCCTTATACCTCTACAGTCTAGTTCACATTACACTGATTTTACTCTGTAAACATGGGAGGTAAAACTACAGTGTGTTAATTGGATGCCAGCATCCAGTTTTGCCACACCAACTTTATCCTTTGGAACACCTACGACAGAATGGCAGTGGTAAGGAAGGCAATTCAGTGCACTGTACTTTTGAATTATTCCAAAGAAATAGATACAGCCAAGTTCAAACTCATGATAGAATGGATTTTTAAATATCTATTTTGCTAGAGTTAGCAAATTAGCCATTTACCTTGTCTGGAGGAAGGTCCTCTGGGCAGAGGTCAAAAGGGAGACCAGAAAGACAGATGGTACAATTGCAACTGGTCAGATGAAAGCAACTCCAAATGGTCCAGCAGATCCCCAATGCGGTCTAGGGTCCATAGTCTCATCCACACAAACCCAAAAGAGAGGAAACAGTTGTCCAAGTATCAAAAATGCATACTCCCTACATTATGTATAGCCAAAGGGTAAAAAACCTGCACGGCAAGTGCAAAGGACAAAAAAGATTGAAACTGCCACCCACCCACAAGCAAAGTATGTGTTTTGTAGATGGTGCTATGAAAGTAGACATCTTTCAAGTCCAGTGTGACCAACTGCTAGGTGCAGAAGTTACAGCCTGGAACCTTCAAGTAGTGCGTCTCTTAACAGATCTAGAATCTGTCTCCATGTTCCTTCTTGCCTGGAGACTAGAAATAGGGTAAAAGCTCTTGCACTTAAAGTGAATGGATACCTCTTACTTCCTGCAAGAGGACCAAGGGTAAAATCAGGTCCTTCAGTTTTGGGCATCACTGCAGACTGTACTCAGATGATTTAGTGCCCACAAGTCTGCTGTCCCACATGGGAAAGCATTAAAAAAACTAGCGGTAAGACAAGTGTGATTTGTGGTCTCCCTCAATTTCTATTGCAACTACTTTTTTGAATTTGAGCTTCCTTTGTGTTTCCTTAAACAGTTTCCTGTAACAAGGAAATAAGTTTAGAGCAATTCTTTACACTTGTGGGTACAGGAATGAAGCTGCCCAATCCTTAGCATGATTTTACTGCTCATCCAAAGACTTCACACAAACTACCCCACATCCAGTTTAACAGTGAATTCTCCTAACATGAAATTCCTATCAAGGGCCATGTGAATTGTGCTTAGACATCTTCTAGGGCTAGAACTTTGGCTAGATGTGCCTTCCAACATCCTGCAGCTGACACTAGATGATTCATCCAGTCAGACAGTATAGTATTTGGCCATTTGTGGAGAACTCCGATCTTGCCAATAAGTTAATCTGTATACAAAGACCTTCCCAAGGCCATGGCTAACATTTTAGAGTTTGGAAACTTACTGCCCTCAAGGATGAGGTTGCTGAAGTACAAGCTTTTGCCAAAGCTATTCAGGGCACTTTTTCTAATCACTGGTTAAGAAATTAACAGCAAGAATGATTTTTGAACACCTGCAGTGGTGACTACCAGGTCAGCCACTGGTTTTTGTGCATTAGTGGGCATCTTACATCCTGTAGAACCAGTTTGACTTTGACAGTAGACAGTCAGACCTAGAATGCTGCTAAAAATAATCTTCAGTGGCTCCAAAGACAGGAGGAAGTATCCACAGGCTTGAAAGCATTAGTTTCATGTGTTTTGAGGCTTTGCTGCCTTACCACTTAAATGTTGGTCAATGTTTCCAAAATACATATCATTGGAGAGTTGACAAGGCATTCCACTGCAGAGTGGAAGCGTTTGAGGTTCATCTTCCGCAGAAGGATCTTGCTAGGGAGGGAAATTGGGTTTGGTTGTTATTGGTCTGAGCAGGCTGCATGACCTTCAAGCCATGGGACAGTTTGAACCAGTCCCCCTCACTTCCTGAGGAGAGAAAGGACCAATTATATCCTTTCAGAGTGTCTGGGAAGATGAGGTGATTGTGTGTCTTTCAAAAATGTGGACCAGTCTCCATGCTAAATCTCTCAAAATTCTTTTCAGATGAACTTTGCAAATTCTACCCTCTCTTCCTCCAGAGATCACTTTGGGCTATTCAGTTCAGGGAATACTTGTCTATGGAGAACAATCTGTTCACATGGATGTGCCTTCTCCCCCAGCCATGATGGAAGAGCACAAGAAAATAGCATGGGGGTTGCAACTGGAAATTCAGAACAGGTTCCAGCAGAGACCGCCTTACATATCTGCAATTATACAGAGCTGAGTATTTTTTTTTGGTTAGAGTTGAATTGTTGCTTAGATCTGTGTTGAAACTCGTCTCACTGTTCTGAGAAACAGATCGGCAAATATACAGAGCTGAGAATATTTTTTTGGTTTTAAAGTTTGTACTGAGTTTTTGCTTAGATCTCAGTTGAAACTGTTTTGTCCCTCCCACCCTCTGTATTTTTGGTTTGTAGTTTAAATTTGGTGGCTTTCGCAGTTGCCCGCCCCACTGTAGATTTGATCTGGGACACTCCCCCGTCCCATCTCTACTATATTCTACCCAATAAACTTTCTGCACTTGCTTTTAGAATTTAATTGCATTTTTTAAACTGTGTTTGGTCTAATATTGCTGCATACTCAAGTGTGCTGGCTTGCACTGCATGTGAATTGTTTACTACTGTTTTTGCTACTTTTCTGTATAAAAAAAAAAAAAATTAAGCCCGTTTCCTACCTTTCCTGTAACTAGTGTTCCAGATACAGATTTGCTGTATCCAGGACTGTATGTAAGCAGAGTCCCCCAAGCCTTTCTCTGTTGGAGGGAAGCCTTCTAGCTCAGTGAGAGTGGTAAGCACGAGGCAACCTGTCTACCACATGGTTCTGGCCCAAAATTTGTAGTTATTGGCTGTTTGGGCAATCTCTTCCATCTCTCTCAACTTTGATTTGAAAGCCTGTATTTGCACTTTCTCTCCTGTAACTCATCTAGTGCAGATACATCATCTAGTGCAGATACAGATTCTTAGTTTTAGCACAAATTTGCTTGTTCATGCTCAGCACTTGTTCAGAACTTGTAAGCACTAAATAAGCTACTAATTACTATTATAGCACTATCTTCCTAATTACCTAGAGGAAAACAGTTTTTGTACTTCTCACTTGCTTAGAGAAAAACAGCTCTTGTACTCCCTTTCCTCACTTAGAGGAATAACCCTGCAACTCATTTTGCGTGGTCTTGCGCACAGAGCAGCATCTGTTAGCTGGGGTATACTATTCCCGGCCCCACAAAGTCTGCGCTGTAAATTTTCCTTAGAATCAGGCAAGCCTGAACTCAAGTGCTTCAGATCAGCTGCTCTTATTGCAGCACTTGCCCTAATCTCCTAGATAGCACTATTATAATATAGCATAAGACCCTCGATCGTCCACAGGACTTTTCAATTTACTCTTCAAAGCATGTCTAGAGGTCAGCTTCAGGTGTACTCTCCAGTTCACCTGGTGGAATTGGGCATCCTGAGGCAATGTCACAACTGCCTCATGTATACAGACAACTCTCTCCTCTTACCTCTAGACACAAACACTTGACTGTTGAGGCATGTGTTGAGAGTGCTTAGCCTCCAGTCTGGCTGTGTATTTTCATCTCTCAAGAGGAGAAGGGACACTTGCATCACACCACCTGTCACACATGACTCTACAAAACAAGCACCGGCAAAACATATGCATAAATACAAACGTATTCGGAGGCACTAAGTACCAATCTGAAAAAGAAACAGTGCCCTCCAAAGCAGACAAGCAAGCAATCTGCACCCCCAAACACAAGCCAGAACACACAATTCACCTCAGCAGTGTGCCTCACAACAGCCCTTAAGGCAAAACACCATACCTAACACTCTAGTAATAGACTCTATAGTAAGGCACACTGATGTTCCACTCACCAGGCTGAGCAAGGTTACTTTCAGCTACCTGTCGGGTGCCCGGATCCGCCACATAACACAGGCACTTAAGTCACTCCAGAACAAGTACATATATAACACTGTCATTGTACATGTTGGTGTGAATGATCCAAGACGTACCTCCCCGGACTACATGGAGACATTGAGGAGCTCTCTGATCATGTAGCCCAAGCTGGTATGACCCTGACCTTGAGTGGCATACTACCTTCACCTAGAATGATACCACAATACAAAGACAAAATTATCAATTTCAACAATTGGCTAAGCTTCTGGTGTCATTCTAAAGGGATCCAGTGTCTGCCTGGGATGACATGATAGACTAGCCTTCGCTGTTTTGCCAGAGATGTTGCACCAGTCACCCCTAGGTTTTTGAATACTGGCCAAGGCTCTTGCAGTCCCCATAGTGCCTTTTTTAGGCAAGGCAAAAAGGACAAACCAACCACCGTAGCCAGCACAAGTAACCAAAAACTAAGGGTAATGCTACTCAATGCCAGAAATCTCAACCTCAAAATGCACACTCGAGGCTCCCCTGAGCATGGAGAAAATCGATGTTTGTGCAGTGACGGAAACCTGGTTCAAGCCTCAAGAGAGCACCCCAGCACTGCCAGGTTACAATTCATATACCTTCCGGCCTCTGTTACCAGATCGCAGTACAAAGGGTGGAGGTGAATCCATATTCATCAAGGATACCCATATCTCCAGGTTAGTAGCGCAGCAGGATGCCCCAGAGATCATCCATGCACAGCTATCAGCAGGCAAAACCACATTTCAAGTTGTAGCCGGTTATAGATTGCCCACCATGTCCCAAGATACTCACTCTGCATTCCTTGAGACATTGGAAAATATAATCCTGCCCAACACCATAATCTTGGGTGATTTCAACTACCCTGGTATAGACTGGGCGAACTACCAGTGTTCGAACTCCTATGCTCAGCGATTCATAGAATTTATAAATTCAAATGCCCTTGAGCAACTAATATGTTCCCCCACTAGAGGGGACAACAATATTGGATTTAACCACCACAAATATGGGAACCCATTGTACCACACCCATTAACACTCCCTCCTTGGTCAGATCCGACCACAAACTGATAACCCTGGACATCCTCACCCCTTCACCTCCCACAGTCAAAGAAACCAGTCAAAAACCTTTCCAAAGCAAACTTCAAACTTACATCCGAAGTGGAAAGCTTCACTATTCCCTTGAAGGATGATATCCAGGATGCAGAATCCTACACCAAGGCACTCTATATGCATCTTCAGGATTGCATGGACCATGCTATCCCAAATAAAACAAATACTCCTTCCTCAAGCAAGAAGCCAGACTGGTGGACCCTGGCCATAAGCAAACTTTACAATAAAAGGAGGAGACTTACAAAAAAAGGCAAAATCTTAAGTAGAAAAATCGTCCCTGATCAGCATTGTAAGAAATGGAGGGCCCTCATCAAGTCAACTAAAGCCAATTTTGAAAAGAAAGTTGCCAAGGATAACCATAAGGCCTTCTTATGGCTACGTCAAAAACCTAAATGGCAATGCTCAGGTCTGTTCTGAGCTAGTACAAAATGGAACAAAATACACTGACCCTTCTGACATTGCACTGTACCTGTCAGCCAAGATGTTAGCAAATCCCCCCCCCACCACCTACAGGGCCTATTACCATTCCAGGGGAGTGTGCAAGTCCAATTATTACGGATGCGTTGGTTAACAAGGCTCTATCTAAAGCTAAAAACACTGCCTCCATGGGACCAGATGGTGTCTCAGGCTGTCATACGCGAGCTCCAAAAGGAATTAACCCTGCATCTTAATACCCTGTTCAGTTTTAGCCTCTCCACAGGATATGTGCCCATAGAATGTCGCACTGCAACGGTGGTCCCGCTACACAAGGGTGGGGCCACAACTGTCCCTGGGAACTACTGACCAATAAGCCTGACCAGTCTGATCTGTAAGGCTATGGAGCAAATCATTATGGAACTTCTAAATGGAAATTGGGAACCTCCAGTCGCTGGACCCCACGCAGTTCGGCTTCAAGGGCACATCAGGCCTCTTGAACCTGGTGAATTTCTTTGAGACAATTACTCAGGCTATAAGGGAAAGGAGGTACACAGCTTACCTTGACCTTGCTAAAGCATTTGACACCATTCCCCATTCAGGTATTACTGATGAGCTCACCAGCCTGGGCATAAACCCTTGCGTCACAAGATGCATCACAAACTGGCTCTCAGACAGATCCCATAAAGTAAGAGTAGCGGAATCTATGTCCAAATCCAGACCAGTAATAAGTGTGCCTCATGGCTCTGTCCTGGGGCCCCTCCTGTTTAGCATATACTTCTCAGAAGTACAGGCAAGCACGGAAGGGCTGTGGCTGAAGTTTGCAGACTGCAAACTGGGTACTATAGAGTCTCCTGCCGACATGGAGATCCTCCAGAAGGGCCTAAATAAGACTGACGCATGGTGTCAAAGCCATGGTCTCAAGCTAAATGCAAAAAAATGCATAGTAATCCCCTGTGGAAAAAACAGAGTACCCGCAAACTACAACATAGGAGGTAATCCTGAAATCTGAAGAAATAAGGGATCTAGGGACCCAAGTAGATTGGCAACATGGTTATCAAAGGAAAGCTGACTAAGTGGTTAGAAAACCCTTCTGTGACCCATCTGATCACGAAAGGGTTCGCATCAAGATCTAAGGATGTAATGGTGCCCCCCTACTCTTCCCTCATCAGACCCATTGAGTACAATGCACCAACTGGAATGTACCTGGCTAGACATCTCCAGCAGCTGGAGAGACCACAGAGGTACCTAACCAAGAGGATTACTGGCCACAAACAGTTGCCCTATACAGCACGATTGAAAAAGCTAAGACTGTTCTCTGTTGCATACCGCTTTCTCAGAGGTGATCTCTGTCCAATGTACAGAGCCATGTCCAACCCAGAATTGTTGAACATGCTCCCATCTTAGCAAAACCAAATCTACTCTAGCTACACGCTCTAGGGATATAAACCTCAACACAATGAATAGAACATGGAGGGACAGATTCCCTTTGCAGAGACTTCCCTTACTATGGAACAGGGTCCCGATCTACAAAAGACAGAGCCCCTCACTATCACTCTTAAAGAGGAACCTTGAGTGGATGGGTAACGAAGTTCACACGGGGATCACACCAACAGCACTACTAGATAGGGGCCAAGGGTACTAGCTGCTAGTACAAGGGTCTAGGGAACTACTAAAGGGGTGGGGAATACTGCACAACGTGGCTGGGCCAATATATGCCTTCGGGCAGATAAGCCCAGTACCAACTTATGTAAAAGGTAGCTACTTTTTGCTTAAGTTCCATAATGTAGGTCACTGGCACTTCAGCATGTGAAGCTGACATTCAAAGTGCTAATGGAGTTGCAGAGATATATACTTTACCCCATCTGTCCAAAGCTCTGGAATCAGTCTGAAGGGGTGGGATTCTTAGCTGTAGTTGCCTTGATACCTTTAGGCCCCTGGGAAATTCTCTGGGTCAGCAGTAGGATTTTTGAAAAGGAATTTTAGAGTCAGGTACTTTGTAGTACCAGTCTCATTTCCTAGGAGCAGGGGTAAATTATCAGAAGTAAGACTGGATTCCATAAATGCAACTTCCCCGGAGTGGGGAAATTGTTTAAGGCCTAGGTTGTGGCAAACCTAGAAATTGAGTCTTTTTGGACTGAGGATAGTCTTGGCATTCCCAATGGAAATGCTCTCAAAGCATGCAAGGTTTCATCAAAAAAAAAAAAGTCCTGAAGGAGAGGCAGAGGGAATGGATTCCTCTGCATCTGAATCCTCATACACAGATAAGGGCATGTCTTCATAATCAGACTCTTGGTCTGTTGAAGCTGCTGGGGACAGTCTTTCTCTTAACAGGGGAAGGCCGACTTCCCCTAATCAGCATAAGGTCTTCTGCCATTCTAAGCATTTGATGTGGTGGCAAGGGCGCAGGTGAATGTGCTTTATTCTAGGCATAGCGCGTACTCTTGGCCTTTGACATTGACAAACCAGTCCATCAGTAGTGTGAACTTCCTCAGAAGCCAGTGCCTGCTCAGCGGCTCTGGACCCATCCAAGGTAGAGACCTCAGCAGGCTCCACAGTCAGAGTCTTGCGGCATATTGGACTTATGGGTCTGGGTAGAGGCCTGCGATTCCACTGAAGCAAGCATCAGGGTCTGCAAAAGCACCTCAGAGTACCGGCGAGCTGACGAGTAGCTTAATGGATCATAGTCTGCAGCTTTGAACCTATGCAGTCAGTCTTTATCCTTACGTTTTTTCAGAATATTGGTAGTTGGATGGCTTAGCAAAGCCATTTCAGAATACTGAGATGGAGAACGAACGTAGTGACAATAAGGGCCGGACGAATGGTTCCGGTGTTGAACAAGGCACAAAACTGACAGTTATGTCATGGTCTGGGCCTAAACAGGTGACACAGTAAGAATAAAAATCTCGGTGTGGCATTTGCTTTCTACAGGCAAGACCATGGTTAACTTTCTGACATCAATTAGAGCAAGAAAAAAAAAAAAGGATCCCCAACAGGGTACTTGCTTTAGAAGACTTCAGGATGATTCAATTCGTAAACGAAAACTCAGGTAGTTGCAGACAAGCACTTGTGCGAACTGCTTCTGCTTTGGGCTCCTCGGCAAGAAAGACTGATGTAATGGTGTCTGCTGCCTGTTTTTATAACCCCCCCCCCCACCCCAACGACCTGACGTCAGTTCTGGAGCGACAGCAACCGATGCAGAAATGCAAAGTCTCTGGTATTTGGGCCGACTGAGGGCTAACTGCAGGCAGATAACTCAAGTATGACTGCAACAGTGAAACACTAAACTTCCATCATCCACCATTTCTAAGACAGGGGGGTGGGGGGTGGCGGCCAGGGGTCTGTGCTGGGGCACATCTCAAAACTCCATCCGGTCTTTTTTTAGACTGAGTGAAGTCCTGAGATTCCCAGTGGAAATGTTAGTGTGAAGGGTTTCCCCAAAAGGAAAGGTCTTCTGGTGGGGTGGCAGAAGGAATGGATTCCTCTGCATCCGAATCCTCATATGCAGTCAGAGGTTGTTCTTCCTTTTAACAATCTGAATAATCACATTCCTCAGAATCCTGCTCTGCTGTTTCAGGAGAAGGGCGTCTTTTCCTTTTAGAAGTTGTGGCCAGACTACCTCAGATAAGAATTGGGGAGGATCTACTCTCCAATAAGCAGTTGGGCTTGGGATGGTGGCTAAATGCAGATTTTCTAGTCATTTGGCTTCTATGTCCGAGAGAAACAGCAGTCAGAGAGAAATTTTTTGTCTAGAATCAGTAGTGCAAAAGGTCTCCTCGGAAGCCAGTGCCTGCCTTGCGGCCCCTGGACCCAACAGAGGCAAATTACCAAAGGCTTGGAAGACTTTCTGCGGCATACAGACTCCGAAAGGAGTCTCTGTAGAGGCCTGCATAGATAACTTATCAGGAGCTGTAAAAGCAACTCACTGAATTCTGGAGAGCAGACGACCTGTTTAGCGGTAGCGTCATTTGAAGCCTTAGCCTTGTGTGGTCTAGCTGTTTTTTCAGAATGTTTACAGATTGTTGGCTGACTATTTCGGAATGTGAATATGGAAGACATACCAGTCTACAATAAGAGCTCTACAACAAATGGTTCTCACGTTAAAGGCACAGAACCAGCAACAGGTGACATCATGGTCTGGGCCTAAACAAGTGATGCGGTATGAATGGAAGTCTTGGTGTGGTATCTGCTTTACAGAGGAGAAACTATTGTTAACTTTTTCGGACAACAGTTAGTGCAAGAAAAAAGGATCCCCAATAAGGTACTTTGCTTTAGACATTTTCAGCTGTAATATGAACTCTGGTAGCGACAGACTGGCAAACTAAAGTACAGTTGTGTACACTTACCATAAATCTAGATGTTGGTGTATTCACTATTGCAGTCCTTACAAAAAGGGGTTATCCGGCTCCCAGTAGCCCACAGTCTGCCAAAATACCAAAGTCCTTGGTATAGGACGTCTGCTGCCTTCGGTTTAGGCCTGACGTCGGGATGTCCGGTACACAGGGAGGCAGCCAATGCCACTTCCACCCCCCCCCAAATAAGGTTAGACCAGGAAAAGAAAAATCCAGTCTGTGCCCTAGGAAAAAAGGGGCATGGAATGGGGGGGGGGGGGGGGGAGACCAGGACAGCAACAGTGAATACACCCCCAACATCTACATTTACGGCAAGTGTACACAACTGTATTATGTTCATTGTGTTTCACTGTTGCAGTCTTTACAAAACTGGTTGATTCCCAAAGCCCAGGAAAAAAAGGGAGGAAGAATACCCACTGTTTAAGGGTTGGCAAGGATGCCCTGCAACAGTGCAGTAGCAAAACCAGCCCTAGTAAGGATACCCTGCAACACTGCAGTGGCAAAACCAGCCCTGGACTTGGAAAACAAGGGTAAATTGTTTAGTGAAAGTGTAGAAAGTCCAGGTAGCTGCTTCCAGGATGTCCCTAGTAGGTACACCTTTTTAAAAAGCTGCTGAAGCAGAGGCTGCTCTAGTAGAATGGGTCCCAATACTCTGAGGAGGAACCTTGCCATGCTTTAACAAAAGAGAATACAATGAGCAATCCACTTAGAAATGGTCAGTTTAGAAATGGCTTTGCCCCGAGCTCCAGGAGCAAAACCGACCAGCAACTGATCTGACTTTTCAAAAAGTTTTAGTCCTGTCCACGTAAAATCTAAGCAGTCTATGCAAATCCAAGGAATGCAGTAACCTTTCCCCCTTATTCTGAGGATTAGGAAAGGTGGGCAGGTGGATAGATTGGTTAAAAGTCAGGCTAGAAACCACCTTAGGCATAAAGGAGGGATTAATACGGAGAAACCCGATCCACATGGAAGATAAAAGGCTCTACTGCCATTAAGGCCTGCAGCTCAGAAACTCTTCTAGCCGAATAGCCAACAGAAAGGCAGTTTTCCAGGACAGAAACTTCAGGTCTACTGAGGCAGCTGGTTCAAAAGGAGGCCAAGTTTCAAGTACAAAATTAAGATACCAGGCAGGAGTAGGCGCCCTTCTTGGAGACTAAATTGCTAGCTCCCCTGAGGAACTGTTTCATCAAGGGATGAGAAAATGGGATGCTCAAAGGAACAATGAGCAGAAATAGCTGAAGCATGAATCTTGATAGAAGAAAAGAAAAGCCCACCATTAAGCAAGCCTGCCAGATAGTCAAGAGGAAGAATAGGTTGAGAAGGGTCTTCCCCTCTAGTCCACATCCAAGAGAGAATCTTTTCCGGCCTCCTGGCCTCACCAAGTACCTCAACCACCTGTTAGAAAAGGTTTAAATTAGGAGCCAAGATGCCAAATGCAGACCCCCCCAAGAGATCTGGTATCAGGGAAAGATGCCAAGAATGAGACTGGGAGTGTGTGAAGTAGAGGATATCAATATTGTCTGGGCAAGTCTGGAGCTATGATGGCCCTTGGTTTTTCATCCCTCATCTTTAACAGCACTCTGGGAAGAAAAGGCAGAGGAGGGAATGCATAGAGAGAGCAGTGTCCAGGGGAAGGACAGAGCATCCACTTGCCAAGCTTTGTTGCAATGATCCCTGGTGCAAAAGGGTTGGAAGAAGGTGATTGGTTGGAGATGAGAAGAGATCCACCTGAGGAGTGCCCCAACGCTGAGTGATGTGATAAATGGTACTGTTTAGTTGTCACTCATGAGTATGCAGGACCTGCCTGCTCAGTCTGCCAAGGTGTTGAGCCTTCCTGGAAGAAACAGCTATCAGATGAATGCCCATGGAAGCTGCTATGGACCATAGTATCATGCTTTGTCTGCACAGGGGATAAGAGCGAGTCCCTCCCTGCTTGTTGATGTACCACATGATTGTGGTGTTGTCTGTCCTGACCAGAAGAGTGCCAGGAGAGAAGATGCTTGAAAGCCATCAAGGCCTGATGGACTGTCATCAACTCCTTCAGATTTATATGCAAATGAGCCTGTTGAGAGTTCCAAAGTCCCCTGAATGCATCTGCCCTCCAGATGTGTTCCCCAAGCATAGGTCAGAGGATTCTGAGGTGGACAGAAAGGCAGGCCTTTGTTCTATGCACAGGCTGTCACCCACCAAAGGAACTCCATCTGTAGGGAGGGAATTAGGACGCAAGGACATATAAAGCTATATCCCAAGTGTGCTGACAAAGGTTTTTGAGGAACCATTGCATTTCTCATATGCAGTCTGGCATATGGAATTAGAATACATGAAGCCATGAATCCCAGGCCTTGTAGGAATTGCCTTGCAGAGGAGCAGAGTCACGCTTGCCAGATTTTTGAAGTAATTCAAAAGATACACTCATTTCTCTTGAGGGAGGAATACCATCTGGGTGGCTGCATTCAGACTTTCTCCCAGGAATACAATCTCCCTGGTGGGTACCAATTTTGACTTTCACTGCTGGTGTAGCCCAAAGAGGTGAGAAAGTTCTTTACAAATTCCAAATCCTTTATACAAGTTGTTCTGGAGAGTTTGCCTGAATAAGAATCGTCCCAAGGGTAAATTTGAATGTTTCTTTGCCTGCAAAAAGCAATGACTGGAGCCAGGCATTTTGTAAAAACTCTGGGAGCAATAGATAAGCCAAAGGGTAGTGCACAGAATTGGACGTGCCTGCAGCTTTCCCTTCTTGGGATGTGCAGATCCAAAGTAACCAACCAGCTGGTATCCTTAGTGGACAGGGAAGGTGTGAAAGGACAACTTGTAGCCTTTGGATATTATTTTGAGCACCCATTTGTAGTCTTATGAACCAGACATCTGCAAAAAAAAAAAAAAAAAAAAAAAAGGCTAACCTTCCCCCCAAAGGAAATCCTGGGCCCAGAGGCAGGCAGGGGAAGGCTGGAGTCATTGGGAAGTTTGCTTAGAACTCCCTGATTTTGAAGACTGACCGTACTTAGCCTTTTGAGGGGTGGAAGTATGTCCCCTCGAAGACCTGTAACTCCCTAGGCCTAGAGCAACCCCATTTACTAGGGTCAGGAAAAGTTCAATTCTTAGAAGGGTAATGTCTACTAAAACAAGGAGAATGAACTTGCAGAAAGTCCTCAGCTTGCATAGATTTGACCTTATCCTCAAACTTTTTCAACACCTCTTCTGCTTTGCTACCAAAAAAGATTGTCCTTGTGCAAAGGCACATCCAGTAATTTAGATATGACAGGGGCAGAAAGGGGCTATTCCCTGAGCCAAGCATGTCTAATGACAGAACCAGTGGCTGCTGCCCTGCAAGAAGCTTCCAAAGTGTCAAAACTACAATGTAGAGAATGTTTAGTGACAGTGGCAGAATTCAATAAAACCTTGCATGTCCTTACCCTAGTCAGGGAAGAAACACCAGCAATTTTAGCCTTAATAGCCTCCAAAGTATGCTGCCGATACTTAATTGTCTTTTTCATATGCTTAACAGACTTAATAGCCAGGGTGGAAGTATAATTTACCCCATCTATTCAAGGCCCTAGATTTCCTTGTAAGGAACAGGATTTTTAGCAACCGTGGCTTTAACACCCTTAGGGCCCTGAGAAATCTTTATCAGCAGTAGGATTCTTGAAAAGGAACCGATGAGAATCAGGAACACCTGTCAGGCTTTCTGAGAGCAGGAGAAACAGAATTAGGAGTCAAAGAATTCTCCATGACAATCAACAACTTTCAAAACTGGAGGGATAGCCAAAGGCTTATGCTGTGGCAAATACAATAATTCCCTAATCAGTTTCTTAGACTGAGGGCAGTCCCGACTCCCATATGAAATGCTCCCCAAGAGTATTCAAAACATCTCCAAAAGAAAAATCTTCTAGAGGGGAGGCAGATGGGATGGAGTCTTCTGCATCACAATCCTCAACTAAAAAAAAAAGTTGAGCTTCCCTCAGCAGAAGTGCTAGAAACCCCAGTCTGAGGCAGACAACTTCTGGGGACAACTCCCTAGCCCGCTGAGAACCCCTGATAAAGTCAAGAGATCACTAGCCATCTTTATCATTTGAGAGTTTTTCGGCTACAAGGCCTGCTAGAAAGCCGGAGCTCAGGAGGCCTAGGGACCACAGTAGTCTGAACCAAGATAGTTGGTCTGGATCGGGTCTCTGGGTAGAGAAAGGCCTCAGAAGCTGGCACCTGCTTAGCGGCGCAGGGATCCAGAGACGGTGACTGGCAGAGGATCAGAAGACAAAGTGGACGCCTGCAGCATAGAGGACTCTGAAGAGGTCTCCTCAGATGCCTGCTGCTGAATATCTGGACTGCAAGGGCAATGAAAGCACCAGACTACCGCTGGGCCGACAAAAACTTAACAGGGAAGTTGTCAGTTAATTTGACCCCAAGCCTGTTGCAGTCCTTATTCCTTCACATCTGAAGTCGGGCGACCAGAAGACACCATACCAAAGAACTTGGGCCAAACTCCAAAATGCTTGAACTAGAATGGTACGCGGGTTGAAAGAGGCACAAAGAACACAGTTAGGGACGTCGTGCTCAAGGCCCAAACAAGTGATGCAATAGGAGTGAAAAATCAGTGCAGAATCTGTTTTCCACAGGCAACAGTTTTCTCTGACATTTGTTAAAGCAAGAGGAGGGTCCCCACTGGGGTACTTATCTGAGGAGGTCTTCAACTAAGCAGTCAGACATTCACACCAGTCCAATTCAAAGTTTTGAAAATCAAAGTTGCAGAAGTATGCATGAAAATGTTCCCATACTTAAAAATCAGAAAGTAGGATTGGAATTTGGCTACTGCTTAGCAGCAGTACATCAACCAGAGCTATAGCTGCTGGGTCATGTTTGGGAATGGAGTACAAGACTGAGGAAATTTTGTATAGCCTGCCTTTTTAGGGGCAGCTGGCTGACTCAGGAAAATTAGTGACACATCCTTCAATGGTGACGTCACTTATTGACAGTCTCTGGACTTAACAGCTTATAGGATTTTGAGGGACTGAGAAACCACTAGTCTTCCACTGAAAACACTAGCAAATTCTGGAAGTAGTCTCAACCCCCCCCAAGAATCATAACATGCTCTCCAAACAGAAATCTGAGAAACCCTTTCATCTCTTCCTTAATCTTACAGTCCAGATTCAGAATCAGGAATCTACTATAAACCCCTTTACAAGCAAGATAAATAGCTTGAATTAGACCCTTAGCCAGACCAAACTACTCCTTACCAAGAAAATTTTAGGAGTAGAAAATTAGTTTTCAGTTTTAACAGGAAAAAATGGAATGGAGGTTAATGGCAGCAGCAGCTGTTTCTGCAGGTACAAGCACAACTTTGCCTAACAGACAGCTTCCCTGCTCCTCTCCATAAAGAGCAGAAGGACTCCTTTGTTCACTGATCTGACTATCAGAATTCACAAGAAAATGGCTAACCACTGGTCCATAGTGGCTACATGAGCTACACCAGAGGAACCTGGAGAAAGTGGTATGAAAAACCAGCTTTGAAAAACCAGCTTTGGCCACAGCAGAATCACCAACTTTCTTGTGGCTGGAAGGACCAACTGTGGGACTGGTAGTTGGTTTCATAATAAAGCCAAAACAGTGCGCCCCTTTCTCAGTGAATACAAGCTGCACAAGCCAATAAAGTTGCAAAAAGGTAGCCCCCCCCCAAACTTTAATACACTTCACCAGCCCCAAAATGAAGTTTTTCCACAACAAATTGTTTTCAACTACATAACTTAAGCTGACAAGGGCACTCCCATTTCAAAGTACAGTCAAGTCTCAGGACAGTCCTTTAAAAACAGACTCCTATACAGCTTTCTAACAAGGAAAATATATTTTCTAAAGTGCCCCCCCCCCCAACAGAACTCATCGGCCCAGCAAAGGACCACCACAAGCAATCCTCAAAAACCCAGACTTCGATAGCACAAAAAGCCTTCAACGGCTTGGCACCCAAACCCA
This sequence comes from Protopterus annectens, assembly GCF_019279795.1. NCBI lineage: Eukaryota > Metazoa > Chordata > Ceratodontiformes > Protopteridae > Protopterus > Protopterus annectens. The sequence continues at coordinate 1,554,069,660 of NC_056743.1, forward strand.
TTTATTTAGCGCAGCTTAACTTGCCTGGGCATGAGTAAAGTGCCTCAAGTTTTACAAACTAGCCAGCTGTTACACGCTTGGCACCCCTATAGCTTAGTTTCCTGCAGCAGTGACCCATAGGAGGAGCACTACTCAATAATTCTGGAGCCAAAAACTATTCATTCCATGTACTCCATATAAAACCAATGTAATCAGAGTCAGCCTTTTGAAAAGACTGTTCATAAATTAACATCTAGAAGTTCAACAAGGCTATTAAGGCATCAAGACACTACTTGTGTAACTCAGGACATACTAGAATCTCCCTCAGTACTAATACTTAGTTTGTCATGATTTGTATGTTCCTGGTCTAAATCCTTCCAGTGCTGGAAAAGACAGTACATACAATGAAATCACTCCTATTCAAACCTATTAGAAGAAAATAGACACCATTGCCTCATTAGCTCTTCTAACTGTTGACGACTTTCTGGTCCCCAAAACTGTTCATTGTGGTATTAATTTGCTATTCACACCCTTAGACCACATGAAAAAGTTAGAAAACAAGGTCTTAAGAATATATAATGAATGTATCCTAATATACATGTTTAAAACAAGCTATGCAAGGTTTACAATATCACCCTTTTACAGGAAAACTTATCTGAAGAGGTTAGCTGATGCTGCAAGATGAGTTTTGGATATTCTGAAGCACCAGAAACCCAGAAGAGGGTACCCCCATGCTCAGCCTGCTCTACCTGACCTACCACTCAGATTCCCAGGGAATACAAGTTAGGATGTGGGGAAAAAATGCTCCAGTGGTTGGGAACATTTGTTACATGTGGACCAAAGATACGACTGGAGCTTTCTTGTACGTAGCTTGGTATGGAAACAAAGCTAGTTGAAGGCATATGCCAGAGCTCTGAGAAACTTACTTCACGGCTATTAAAGAAGCAGGCTGCAGCATTTATGAAGGTATTCCATTTTGTTGGGTAGAAGGAATGCCTTCTGAAGTTTAGTATTCAGTGAACCCTGGGAAACCCTGCTGAAGGGGCAAGTATTGGACTTTTGAAGTTAGAGAATTAACCCCAGGCTGTAGAAAAAGTGAAATGGCCTTGTTCACCTCCTCCTGGGACACTTGGAGCCAAAGGCATGCATTCGTTTCATAGGTAAGCACTAGGCTATCGGCCCAAGGGCCTACACAAGCCTAGTCAACAAGGTTCCCTGGCTTACATCACCCAAGAAAGTTATTTTCCTGTGCCACTGTTGAGCAGACAGAAGTGATCCCCGGGGTGCATTTCTTATTTCCCATCTCCCATCCACTCAAGATTTTTCTTAGAGTGCTAATGAAGAACTTTGACATAGATGGGTAGCCCTGTTCCAGAGTATGGGAAGTCTCTGGGGCAGGCCAGCATGTCCTGTTTATTGTGGTGATAAGGTGTAGGTCCCTAGAGCATGTAGCTCTGAGGGATTGGGATTTCTTTAGGTGTAGCATGTCCAACAGCCCTGGATTTGACATAGCTCTATATGTTAGGCAAAGATCACCTCAGAGTTTGAGACAGTCAGTGTAAGGCATCTGTTTGAGGCCAGTAATCCTCTTTGTGAGGTACTTCTGTGGCCTTTCCAGCTGCTGCAGAGGTCTTATGAGGTACATTCCAAAAGGGGCATTGTACTCTATAATGGGCCTAATGAGTGTCGAGTAGAGGGGAACAATGACCTCTTTTCTGGACGAGAGCCCTTTTATGATGGTGTGCCACTTAGAAAGATTTCCTTGACCACCGTGGCGACGTGACTATCAAAGGAGACTACTGTCCACCTGGGTCCCAAGGTCTCATCACACATTCGGTGTTAAGTAGATTGCTGCCTATGTGGTAGCTCATGGGTACAGAGTTTTTACCAAAGGGGATGACACTGCACTTATTGGCATTGAGCTAGAGGCCATGGCTGACACCAGGCATCCGTCTCGGAGGCCCTTCTGTAGGATGTCCACATCATTTGGGGACTTTACTACGGCTCCCAGTTTGCAGTCATCTGCGAACTTAGCCAGAGGCCTTCTGTGTTAGCCTGTACTTCAGAGAAGTAGATATCAAACGAGAGGTCCCAGGACTGAACCCTGTGGTACTACACTTGTCACTGCTTTGAGGTCAGATTTGGCATCTGCAACTTTCACAGTGTGGGTTCTGTCAGTGAGCCATTTGGTAACCCATCTTGTGACGTAGGGATTTATACAGTTTAGTGAGTTTAGCTATAATTCCAGAATGGGGGATGGTGTCAAAAGCCTTGGCGAGGTGAAGATAGGCTGTGTCAACCACCTTACCCTCATCTACGGCTTTGATGACCGCCTCAAAGAAGTCTATCAGGTTCAGGAGGCATTATCTGCCTTTCACAAACCCGAACTGGGTGGGAACCAGAGTTTGGAGTTTACCAAAGTCTTTAAGAGTTCCGATTATATGTTCCATGGCCTTGCAGACCAGGCTAGTCGGGCTAATAGGGCAATAGTTCCTGGGATCAGTGGTGGCTCCCCCTTTGAGGAGTGGGATAGCTTGCTGTGTGACATTCAGTGGGCACAAAGCCTGATGCGTGGCTATTGAACATGGTGCTTAAGTGGGGAGCCAGTTCGTTCTGAAGTTCGCATAAAACTCAATCTGGGATGTTGTCCGGTCCCATGGATGCTGTGTTTTCGGCTTTAGAGTGTGCAGCTTTTACCTGCGTAGTTGTGATTACAGGGACTCTGCATTCTTCCTGTATAGATATGGGCCCTTTAGGGGGTGGGGGGTAAAGTTAGCACTGAACTTATCTGCCAGGATGTTGGCAATATCAGTTGGTTCTGTAATTTTCATGCTGCAACTTAGAGCAGATCTGGTGTTGCCATAGACATAGACGGTTATAGAATGCTTTGTGGTTGTCCTTAGAATTAGTGGCGATTTTGTTTTCATAGCTAGCTTTGGAGGATCTTATAAGGGATCTCAGCTTCTTACTGAGCCTGACCAGAGAGCTCCTCCACTCATGGGATTTTACTCTTTTGCAACAGTTTGTTCCTTCTGTTTTACAGTTTATGGCAGGGGACCACCAGAGTGGCTTTTTTTTTTTTTTTTTTTTTTTTTTTTAAAGAGGATAGCATCTTGGTTCTGTTTGACAGCACAATCTATGCACTCATGCAAGTGCTTATAGAGTGCATCTGTGCAAGATTCAACTGTACTGTCCATCTGCACGGGTGTCATGAAGTTCCTGTTTTACTAAGCATGGAGACATTTTTTTACCATGGTTTCCTTAATGGGGGTGGGGGGGGGGATGCAGATATCAAGAGTGATTAGCTTATGGTCCTTTCTTGAACTGCCTAAATGCTGCTGGAATCAGCAAGTCTGAAAGAAAAAAGGTACCTTGATAAACTACAGGCTTCAAAATACCTCCATGGGACTGGAATGTGAAGGAAGGAATCCTTTAAATCCAGGGTGGCCATCAGGACCTGTGCAACCAAGAACAGCAGCAAGGCCTGAAGGGTCAACATCTTGACACTTGTTTTTACTGTTGCAGTAGATTTCCTTACAGAATAGCTTTTAGCTGAAAGGATGGAGGAGGGTCCATGAGTTCCTGATAAGGTAGTATTTGTGCACTCTTACTACTGGACTAAATACAGGCACTTTACAAACTCCTTGGGCATAGGACAAAAACTAAACAGCAAGGTGGCGAATTGGTAATGAGCACCCTTTACATTGGAGCAGTCTGTCCAACTTGCCTATAGGAAATGGAGCTCCAAGGTTATGATACAAGCCTGTGAAAGCAGCAAGAGTACTTCCAGGAACTTGTTCAGTTTTAAAAGATCCAAGTCTCTAGGCTCCCTCTTTTCTTGGAGCTATAAGCAGCCTGAAGTTTTAAGTTTAGTAGCCACAAAAGTGTGATAAATTACTTGCCTCCATAAAAGGTGAGGCATAGAGAGCTTCAGCTGCTTTCACATCCACCCTTTAGTCCTTCATGATCTTAGAATAGCAGCTGCTTATTTGATTCATAAGAGTACAGTAACAGCACTCCTGGCATACTATATCCAAGAAAACAGAATTCAAACAAGATGCTCCAGATAGTACAGAAGCAAAGGGTAGCCAACAGAAAAAAAATAACTTTAACAGGTTACTCACTGAAGATATCCAAAAGCAGTTAAAGTACTTACCACTCTGACATATTGGATAAGTGAATTTTATAGGTGAAAAGTTCATGGGCGAGACTTCCTCTAGGCTGTCAATTTCAGACCCAGCTGGTATGGACAGCCCTGCAAAACACAAGTGGCTGACACGGTGTTCATCAGGAACATTAAAGGTGTCAAAGTCTGAAAAGGAAAAAAAGATGCAGTTAATGTTCAATACAAATGACACATAATTAATCGCACATCAGTATGGCTTTCTGGGAATACACATTCCGAATGCAGCAGTTATACTCGATACAGTAAACTAGCAGTTTCCTTTTAAGCTTCACAAGGCACAGAAAACAAGGTATTTTTGATAGGTTTGTGCTTCTTTCACTCAAAGCAAGATTCTGCATGTGCTGTAGAAGTACTAGCACCAGTTACTAATGGCGCATTCCACAACAGTGATACATCACTGCAACAATACTGGGAAATAGTGATGCTGCCCTCTAAAATAGGAACTTTTTGCACACCTAGGGTGCACAAGTGCACTTTGCTCTTCCACTGCTCCAGCAATGGTAGAGGATGACAAGTCAACATTATGGAAGGAAACAGATTTGCAATATACTCAAGTTACTTAACACCTCCACTGGCATTTTTCACTCCAACTCTAGGGAGGACATTGCTCAGCCCATCATCTAACTTTGCCAGACTCTCGGCATCTCCCCCTTTATTCACAATGTTGAGTGGATAAGGACCCATCTCCATATTTTTGGCATTAAAAAGCTACACCAAGGCTCATACAAAAATATGGTTCATCCCATCAGAAGTGAAAGACTGGAGCAGAGAACGTTTCAATTCTTGCTTTGGCCCATTGGGAGGCAACTTACCAAATATCCTGAACTATAGCTGCAGCGTACCACCTAGACCTGGAGATGGCTTCCAGCTTACATCTTCCACAAACTGTCAACTATGACCTTTACCTCCAGTGTCACCCAAGTTACCATTTTTAGTCTAAAGCAGAAACTACTGCACAATAAGCAGCTAATTCCAAAGGGAGTCCATCAGTTTTGTAACGTGTGAACTGAGAGAGTCTGCATCAGTGGGGTTCATTCATTGGAGCAAAGTATGAAAATTACAGAACTTTTTCCAGTCTATCATATGTAATGAGTGGCTGTGCCCACTTTCACAAGGTTCAGACATATGAATGAACATTCTCTTATTCAACCAAAAAGGCTTACAGGGCCTGCTTATAAGAGGCTCATACACAAGTGTGACCAGTCCCCCCCTTATTCTTGATGAAACATACATACAAAATAAATGGCACAAGTAACTAAAAACCAAGGGTAATGCTACTCAATGCCAGAAGTCTAAACCTAAAAATGCATGCACTCGAGGCAAAGTATGGAGAACAGATCTGTGCAGTAACAGAAACCTGGTTTAAGGCTCCAGAGAGCACCCCAGCACTACCGGGCTTCAACTCCTTACATACTTTTCAGCGACAGAACCCAGACTGAAACACAAAGGCGGGGGGTGTACCCATATTCAAGATACCCACACTTCCAGGTTAGTGGTGCAGCACAATGCCTCAGAGATCATCCATGTGCAACTAACTCGCAAAACTGCAATTCAAATTGTAGCTTGCTACAGATCACCCATGACCCATGACCCCCATTCCACATTTCTGGAGACACTGGAAAATATGAAGGTTCTACCAAACACCCCAATATTGTGCGATTTCAATTATCCAAACAAACTGGGAGAACTATTAAAGTAATAACTCCCTTGCCAAACGCTTCCTAGAATTTATAAACTCAAATGCCCTGGATCAACTGGTCAACACCCCCACCAGAGGTGACAACATATTGGACCAGGTCATCAACATGGGCAACTGGTGTTTTACACCAGAGGTCAACCCCTTGCTGGTTAGATCAGACCATAGACTAATCACTCTGGATATCCACATTGCACCCCCACCCCCCAATCAAGGAATCCACGGAAAAACTTTTCAAAAGCAAACTTCACGTTACTTAAGACTGTAGTGGAAAGGTTCACAGCTCCCATGCCAAAGAGGAATGCTGTCCAAGCTGCTGAATCCCTTACAAAGGCACTCTATGGGCACCTGCATGAATGCATAGATTGTACTATCTAAGCAAAACCAAGACTCACTCCAAGAAAAGTCTGGTGGACCCCTGCCATAAGCAAGCTATATAACGGGAGGAAACTAGTACAGAAGAGTAAAATACCAAGAAGGGAAGACATCCCTGATCAGCAAGAAACTACAATCCCTCAAAATCATCCAAGGCTAGCTTCAAAAGAAAAATTGCTAAGGATGCCAAAGATGACCACAAATCATTCTTTAGCTATGTCAAGAACCTAAGTGGAAACTCTCAGATCTGCTCGGAGTTGGTGCAGAATGGCACAAAATACACTGAACAGACTGATCTTGCCAACATTCTGGCAGGCAGATTTAGTGCAAACTTAACCCCCTCTCACCCCCTAAAGGGCCCATAATCATACCAGAAGAATGTAGAGCCCTGTCAACCACCAACAGCCCTATCCAATCCAAACACACAGCTTCAATGGGACCGGATAGTGTCCCAGGCTGCGTCTTACACCAACTCCAAAATGAACTAACCCCTCACCTAAATACATTGTTCAAACTCAGCATCTCTACAGGCTATGTACCCATAGAGTGGTGCACAGCAACAGTTATCCCACTCCACAAAGGTGGAGCCACAATGGACCCCAGGAACTATCACCCTATAAGCCTGACTAGCCTGGTCTGCAAGACTATGGAGCGCATCATGGAACTCAGAGACATTGGGAACCTCCAAACATTGGACCCTACCCAGTTTGGCTTTAAGGGCAGATCATGCCTCCTAAACCTGGTGGACTTCGAGACAGTTACACAGGCTTTAGATGAGGAAAAGTAGGTCCACACAGCCTACCTAGACCTCACAAAGGCTTTCAACACCATTCCTCATTCTGGTATTATAGACCAGCTCAGCCTGAACATAAACCCCTATGTCACGAGATGGGTTGCCAACTGGCTCACGGATAGAACCTACATGGTGAGAGTTGCAGGCTCTAGGTCAAACTAAACCAGTTAGAAGTGACATTCCCCCAGGGCTCAGTCCTGGGTCCCCTCCTGTTTGGTATATACTTCTGAGGTACAGGCAAGCATGAGGACTATGGCTGACCAAGTTCAGACTACTGCAAACTGGAGGCCATAATGGACTCTCTGGCTGATAAGACATCCTCCAGAAGGGTCTCACAGAGATTGATACCTGGGGTCATTGCCTCAAAACTAAATGCCAAAAAGTGCATAGTCATCCCCTTTGGAAAAAAATTAAGTACCTGCGAATTACTACATACATGGTAGTCTCCTAAATACAGAAAATATAAGGGATCTGAGGACTCAAGTAGATGGTAATCTCTCCTTTGATAATCCTATAGCCAAGGTGTTTAGAAAATCCTTCTATGTGGCCCACCTAATCACAAAAAGGTTTGCATCTACAACATGTTACTGTGCCCCCCTACTCACTCAGACTCAGAGTACATGCCCCATTTGGGATGTACCTTACAAGAAACCTGCAACAGCTGGAAAGACTACATAAGTACCTCACCAAGAGGATTACTGGCCTCAGATGCCCTATGCAGCCCGACTGAAGAAACTCCAGCTGTACTCTGTTGCATACCGCTTACTCAGATGCGATCTCTGCATGACATAAAAGGCCATGTCCAACCCAGAATTGGACATGCCCCACCTAAAAAAACAAATCCTCCAAGAGCCACACGCTCTAGGGATCTAAACCTCAACGATAAATAGTACTTGCTGGAGGGATAGATTGTCCCAGAGACTCCCCATACTTGGGAACAGGATTCCAATCTACATTAGGCAGAGCACCTCACTAACACTCGAGAAACCTTGACGAGTGGATAGGAAACAGTTTACCCCAGGGATCACTGCAGTGGCTCTGCTGGACAGAGGCACAGGAACTAATTTAAGGGGGCGGCGAAAGCCAACACTTTCTGGCTAGGCCTACAGATGCCCTCGGGCAGATAGCCTAGTACTTGCCTATGAACCTATGAAGAGACCTTTCATACAAGCAGGGGAGGTAGTCAAAGCTACACCCTTTTTGAATATATGCATCCACTGAAATAGCATACAGTGGAAAAAAGTAAAGTGCTCATTTTACAGAGCTCATGGATGTGCACAAGAAGGAAAAAGTAGAAGTTTGAGACCTCAGAACCTTGTGTAGGCTTTGTGCTCATGGAATAAAAATCCCCCAAGTGAACTAGAGCATACAAAAACAAACATAAAAACTAAATGTTTCAGGTTTGCCTTGTAAATAGCAGGAACTTTCAATGTTCAAAGTGTAAATCACTATTTAAGAAAACCTCTGCCTGAGTTTTATCAAGTCCATCTAATATAGTTCTATAGTTGTAGTTCATAATGTATGGTCATGTTTTGTTAGTAGTTAAAAACCTTTCAACTAAGAATTAAGTTCCGTAGGCTGCTGAGCTGGTAAACCCTCAGATATTTCAGGAATATTCAAATAAGGGACTAACCTCTAAGCTTTTGGATTGGATCCTTGCTTTTCCATCCCGCAAATTTTCCTCCAGTCTGCTCTGATGGACCCTCCCACCATTGTCTAATAGCCTTTAATTGACCAAATTTAAATGCATTAGAACACTTCCTTCTACCTACTTAACTGAATAAACTATTGTAAACTTCAGCAAGGTGCATTTATTCCTCCCACAGGGAGGGTATCAGAGAGCCTCAGATCTGCTAGCTAGTGATTTTATCTGGACTTATCCCTCTATACTCAATTACATCAGTAGATTGAGATGTTTATAGGCAGAGTCAATTTGGAAAATATAGTTGCTGAAATGGGATATAGTATAGTATTAGATGGGGAAGGCTTAAACTTCAGTGTTCATAAACAAATTACTAACAGCCATAAAAGATCCATGTTGTCAGATTTTAGTCCAGTTCAACATATGGGATATCGGATCAGACCCTGGTAAAGTTTGAAGCTCCCTCTATTCCAGGGCTCCAATTCCTCCACTAGCCATACTCAGATTGGGTATATCCTATAGAAATTTATGTGCACCTGTTAAATGAAAAAGGGTCTCCAAATGCAGAAATGAAAATGGACTACATAAAAGGAGTTAAAAATGCAATACTGGTCACAGACCATATACAGGGGGCAGTCACCAGACCATTTCAAAGGTAGTCAAAAACTCAGAAGGGGGATGAGAGGTTGAACTGGACAAACATGGTGTGTTATAAGCAGACCACTTTCATAGCAGATTAATTTTGGACGACTCCGCATAGCCGGCAAGATTACAAAGCCATCTTGCATGGTGGTATCGAGGATGTTAGAGGCAAAAAGATGTACTGAGAAACAAGAATATATATACTGCACAAACAGTCAAACAGAAAGGCTGTGGAGGTAGCTACTTCTCTGGCTGAACATGCTATAGGTTTAGCCTGTAACTGCAAACGCAATGAACAGACAAAATAAATGCAATCTGGTAACCATCTGGACAGAGGGAACAGCTTTCTCAAGTCAAGCTTTAGAGAAAGCAATAAAGCAATAAAAAGTTGAGATTTTTAATTTTGCTGTAGATTTGATATGGCAATCAACATACAGCATGTGCAGAAAGTAAATACTTGGGAAAGACGTGCAACTATGGATGGATTTAAGTTAGATACAAATACCACCTTTAGCATCAAGGGGAGACTAGTTTGGAGAGAAACCCGATCCTTATGGAATACAAAGTATGGAGGTTTACAAGAGTTTGTAACTCAAACTCATCTTGCAGCGGTGATAGCAGCCAAGAAAATTATTTCCAGCTCAAACATCTGCAAAAGCTATAGGTTAAAAGGGAGGTTGAGTTAGGGCCTGGAGCACAGCAGTAATATCTAATGAGGTACTGGATCCATGATGGGGGGGGGGGGGACATGCAATAAAAATATTCCTCCAAGAAAAACCTTAAATTTTTAAAGCTAAGGAAGTAGCTTTTTGTCTAGTATGAAAGTTGGAAATTGATTGTGGAGTACCTACATCCTTTCTGAAAGAGCTCACCTAAAACTTCCAAGACTGATCATATAGGAGCAGAGAATGGGGCCAAACCCTTTGTCAATCCCAAAGTTAAAATTTGCTGTTTTATATGTGGTAGTACGTTTCTAGGAGACTGCTGTTAGAGATACCTGGCATCTCTGGCTATAGTCAGAGACATTGAAAGAACCAACTGATTAGTTTTATGGTAGACCATTCTGGTTTAGGCATTCCACATGGGTGGAAAAGGTCTGGATATTGACCCAACATCCATGATAGATGTATTAGAGGCCACAGAAAGGGGAACTTTGTTTGTCAATGCCAAAAGGGTGCAATGAGGATTACTTTGGCCTTGCAAAGTCTGGATTTCTGAATTAATTTATTCATGTGGGGTAATGTGAGAAAGGCATACAGGAGCCCAGGGGAGTAACCTTGAACTCTTAGCATTCTTTGGTGATTGTCCTGATCATCCACAGGGTCAAAGTAGCTGGTGCACTTGTTCAGGTGGGAAGAAGATTACAGCAAAGTTGACCCAGGCATCTGAAAATTAGTGTCACTGTTGGACTGAGGGATGACTCGTGAGTTAGAATTTTGCTTGGCTCGTCTGCTAGAAAATTGGAATACTCTGAATGTGCACCGTTATCCGAAAACAATGTGAAGACATCACTTCCTGTCAAATCCTTGTGGCTTCGACACAGGGTATAACAAGTTTCTCCTCATTTGATGTACCAACACTACAGCCATATTGTCTTATTGTATGGATATCACCCTTGGGCACACCCACCCGAAAGTCTGCAAGTGAGGACTGCCCTCATAATAAAAAGACACTGATAAGAGTGGCTTCTATATCTGACCATGTACTGTGGAACATTCTCCCTTCAAAATAACCCCCTCCCAGAAGGGGGCATCAGTTGTCACTACTGCTGTCAGTGTGACTAGATTGAAGGGTAGCCCTTATGTTATTGATAGTTAAGTAATCCACTAGGAAATATCTGCAAATAATTCTGGCATGCGAAGGATGAAACTTCTAAGACCACTAAACTGTAAGCATCCCCTGAAGAATCTGCATATGGTATCAAGCCATTGGGGCCATTAATATGGCGGAAGCAACAAGACCCAATATTGCATCACGAAGGGGGCAGGAATGATGCCACACCAGAGGCCTTTGTGATGGGGAAACTGCTTTGCTGTGGCAAGGTGAATTTCAAGAGAGTGGTACTGCAGTGGCATCCACTAAATTGCGTTGGAAGTAATTGGCACTTGGGAAAAATACACTGATGCCATCACTGAAAGTACAGGTGATAAAGTCCAAATCCAACCACGGTTTAAGTTTCTTCTATTCTTTACACAAGAATAAAAAAACAAAGCTTTAAGACAGAGGCGCGCGCACAGACAGAGGCGCGCGCACAGACAGAGGCGCGCGCACAGACAGAGGCGCGCGCACAGACAGAGGCGCTGAGACAGAGGCGCTGCACAGACAGAGGCGCCTGAGCGCGCGCACAGACAGAGGCGCTGAACAGATGCGCACAGACAGAGAGGCGCGCACACAGACAGAGGCGCGCGCACAGACAGAGGCGCGCGCACAGACAGAGGCGCGCGCACAGAGGCGCGCGCACAGAGGCGCGCGCACAGACAGAGGCGCGCGCACAGACAGAGGCGCGCGCACAGACAGAGGCGCGCGCACAGACAGAGGCGCGCGCACAGACAGAGGCGCGCGCGAGCACAGACAGAGGCGCGCGCGAGCACAGACAGAGGCGCGCGCGAGCACAGAGGCGCGCGCACAGAGACAGGCGCGCGCACAGAGACAGGCGCGCGCACAGAGACAGGCGCGCGCACAGAGACGCGCGACAGACAGAGGCGCACAGACAGAGCGCGCTGCAAGACAGACAGAGGCGCTTGGCGACAGAGGCGCGCACAGACAGAGGCGCGCGCACAGACAGAGGCGCGCGCACAGACAGAGGCGCGCGCACAGACAGAGGCGCGCGCACAGACAGAGGCGCGCGCACAGACAGAGGCGCGCGCACAGACAGAGGCCGCCAGACAGAGGCGAAGCACAGACAGCGCGAGAGCACAGACAGAGAGCGCGCACAGACAGAGAGCACAGACAGAGAGCGCTGAGACAGAGCGCACTAATCACTTGAATCACTTGAATAAATTGCCCTTAAAATGCATCACACCAATGCTTTTCATTAAAAATGAATACAGGAAATTCATGAATACTTCAATGTACATTGAACATGTACAACAATAGACATTAATACAATTAATCATATTGCTTTTGTTTAAAATCTAACATTGGTTTAATAGTTACTATATTAAACCCTGGTGTTATCAGCTTCAAGCATCCATTTATATTCAGATATGTCCAGTTTATTTATATCACCAAGCCTTAAACTTCTATTTACTACTTCCAAAACTTTAAATCTAAAGCTATGTGATGCCCCTTTCATTTTTATGTTGGGCTAGTGCATTAGACGAAATATTTCTTATCTCTTGACTTATGCTCAGTGATACAATCTTTTAAAGTCCTTGAGCACAAGTCTGATGGCCCATCCTGAGGTATGTACAATAATGGGACATACACCCAGGAGCGCATATAGAAATATGGATAATTTAAAGAAAAGGTTATGCTATAAAGACTTTTGAAGTAAATTTGTTGCAGCCAATAACATAGCGTGGGAACCAATTCCATGTTATGCTTGTAGTTGTTGTGCTGATGTGTTAAAAAGTTCTTTGAAGATCCAATAAAAGATATGAAATAAAGTTTGACAACTTGTAGAAATACAATGGCTGTATATCTAGCCACCTGTACACAATGCCCAGGGT